>NC_133659.1:137942131-138242131 GCF_037893015.1 Macrotis lagotis | reverse complement strand
TTAATTACATTTTTTCTTTTCCCCCCAAGAGGCTAAGAATAATGAGGATGGAAGATTCAAAGAAATGTCAAATAATTGCTTTCTTACCATCATGAAAACTAATTGACTATATAGCTTCTTCACTGGGAGATGAAAATGACTCTACAAATGACTAGGAGAGCTGAATAAGAATTCAGTGGAAATGCACCTCTAATGAAGCCTGCAGGTGCCCTGTGAAGCAGACCTGTATTTAAAAATGATTAGTCAAATCCTGAAGAGAAAAAGTAAAGAAAAAAAAGAGAAAAAATAAATGGTGGATACTTCAAATGTCTACTTTGTATTTCATATTTTCAGTCAGAATGACTGTTTGCTAAGGTGTCATTCACTAAGTACTATGATATTAATTAAAGGCAAATTAAAGCCCAGAGAGTGGTTTTCCATTTTCTCATTATCAAACAAGTGCCATCTCCTGTGGGCAGTAAGTCATCAACCCCAAACATATCATTAGCACAATCATTTTAGTGAATTTGTTCTGGATAATAGTATGAAATTAGATAAATGAGATGTTCAATGACATACAGACCCCATGTGAAGAGAAAATAATGGTTTTCTTTTACTAGCATCACAACAATTAGGAATTAGTAGTTATCCAGTTCCCAAATGATGAATGAGTTGCCAAACAGTATGCCATACATCACAAGTATATAGATTCCAAAACAAGACTATAGCTAAACAAAATAGAAGGCAAGTTTTGAGTCCCCTCAGAGGACTTTTCTGAACTTTGTCATTCTGGTCTTTAAAGGTTAAATGGTTAAGTAATGGTTCTTATCTGTGGAAAGTTTCTACTTTGGATATGCTCCTATATGGCCCCATATTCTGAATCCCCTAACATATCCTTAATGCTATAAGTGCCAAGATGTACAGTAGATGGATGCCTACCTGGCAAGATGAACTTATTTTACTTGACTGCCAGAATATTTTAGGGAGATGGCAAATAAACTTGTGGAATAGACATGTAGCAAATTGATTGGATAACACCCACCCACATCTAATTTATAGGCAGCCATATCTATTCAAGAGAATTTGTCAAGGTCAAAGAGTAGAGAGATATAAATTCCAGAATAAGACACATCCAGAAACAGTCAGAATAATGGTGGATGGAGTTAAAAAGGAGAGAGACATCAAATCCTTGTCATACAAGGATAGGTTGTATGTAATAGGGATGTCTGATGACTGAAGAGAGACACTATTATTCTCTCCCAATATCTGAAGATTTGAAACATAGCAAAGAATTGTTCTATTTGTTCTATATGACTATATATACTATATCTATAATCAAAGAATTTTGGTGCTGAAAAAGACCTCCTCTGTAAACATCATCCAATTCAAAATGGAAAAATTAATCTTCTCTATAATACATATACCAAAGGATCATTGAACTTCTGCTCTAAGTAAGGGTGAAGTCATTACTTCTTGACATAACATATTCCATTTGCAACTAACTCTAATTGTTAGGAAATTCTTCCTTAAACCTAAATTAGTTCCTTTGCAACTTTTATCTGATGCTCTGAGTTTATTCACTCTGAGGTCAAAAGGAACAAATATAATCTCTTTACCATGTGATAAATAGTACTAAAAATATTTGAAAACAAATATGACAATAGTCTTCATCCTTATTCTAGAAAGTAAGATTTAACTTAGTTTTCTTTCATTAGCTGTCTTGGCTGTACTACTACAATACTGACTAGTATTGAGTTTGTAGTTGACTAAAACTATCAAGTATTCTTCCAACAGTTTTCTATTCAAGTCTGGTCCCAGCTTATCCTTGAAAATTTGACTTTTTAACACAAATTTATTTAAAGTTGTTTTTATTAAGTTGTATTATATTTGATTGAGTCTAGTGACAAATGAAGAGGTAAAGTAAATAAGCCCAACTGAATTAACAGTCCATCCCTGATGAATATCTTTTCTAAGGTATTATTAAAATAAAGTTCCTTTGCCATGTGTTCTGTAGTCATTGTTGTTCAGTCATATCTAATTCTTCATGATCCCTTGAGTCATAGTATACCATATCCTTCTATTCTTTACTATCTTCCAAAATCTGTCCAAGTTCATGTCTATTGATTCCATGCCATTATATATCCATATCATCCCCTTTTCCTTTTGTCTTCAATCCTTCCCATCATCAGGGCCTTTTTCAGTGAGTCTCATCTTCTCATTATGTGGTCAAAGATTTTAAGCTTCAGTTCAATATTGACTTTCAAGAGAATAGCCTGAATTAACTTCTTTGGATTTTCTTATTCTCCAAGGGACTCTCAAAAGTCTTCTCTAGTCCCACAATTCAAAAGCATTAACTTTACATCACTCGGCTTTCTTTATAGTCCAACTCTCACAATCATAGAGGGCTACTGGAAAAAACCATGGCTTTGATATAGGGACCTTTGTCAGCAAATGAAATCTCTGCTTTTAATATGTTATCTACTATTTTCTATGAAGTCCCTTATTCATCTAATCAAGAGCCTAAATCACAAGTCAAACCTAAATTAGACTGAATCAGGAGGAAAAATGGTAAAATAGTATAACCTAGTTATAGATAGATGATCTAAACAGGGATCAATTGGTCCATGTGCAGCATCATTATATAGCTACCTGAAGTAGGATCTGGCCAACTATGTCTTTGGATAGACTTATTTCCACTATTTCAGTTGCTCTGCAAATAGCCTTCCTGGGTAGAATCAGGCAGAATCCAGGACAACCATGAGTAGAAAATTGTTCTTTCAATTTGTTAGATTGAAGAATAATATAGTTATCTATTGTACTAAGATGTTTTTTGTCTAGAGATATGTTGTTCTTTGTGGAGTTCAAAATAAAAGCTACTTTTTTCTGATTATTCCCAGTGGGTTATAGTTAGTTTCTTCCACTAATTTAGCAACCTTCCAAAAAATGCTTGGTATACAAAAAGCACACAAATAAAATTATCCAAGCAAACAGGAAACAGAAATTGGTGGAATGGCATAGATTAGAGAACATGAAAGAATACATAAGTTATTGGCTCAGGAATCATATAAAATCAACTTCACTAAGAATTAGCAATCTATCCAGGTAGTCCATTTTAGCAGTCTTTGGGAGTTCAGGTTCTGGGAATTAGGAGACAGAATGGAGCAGGGAGGGTAGCTTCCCCATGTTTCTTTCTGTGAGATTTTGCATCATTCATAAGTTCATAGCTTTTTTCTCTATCTTCTTACAATTCCTTTTCTACTTTTCTCTCACCTTCTCTGGAGTCTCTTCACACCTACATAGCTCTGGAATACAGAGATATCACAGTCATACATGAGTCACATTTCTTTCCCCATACTTAGGATATAGCATCACAGAGATGTTCTTCAGGCAACTACCTCAAGTTATCTTTCGGAGAATTTCTTATGTTAGGGATTCAAATCCAGATCCTCTTACTCTAAATATAACACTACCATTCTAGTAA
This sequence comes from Macrotis lagotis, assembly GCF_037893015.1. Classification (NCBI taxonomy): domain Eukaryota; kingdom Metazoa; phylum Chordata; class Mammalia; order Peramelemorphia; family Peramelidae; genus Macrotis; species Macrotis lagotis. Next base: position 138,238,671 of record NC_133659.1, on the reverse strand, counting down.
CTCACTAATCCATTAAAAAAGAAATTAGTCCCATGGTTCTCAAATTGCTATCCACACATCAATATTAGATCATTGTTCATGTTTCAGTTCCACTTGAAAATCTCTAAACTCCACTTGTCTTGGGTGCAGAAATTGCCTCAATATGTCCTAAAAATTGATTTTGGAGGATGGAAACTTGACTTTCACCCAATAATATTATAAAAATCAATCACAAACACATATGGGAAAAACATTTGCCTGGGAAAAATCAAGAAATAGAGGTCTCGGTCTTATTAATTATATAAATTTGGGCAAATTGCTTCAGTTTTCTAGTTTCAACTGCCTCATTTATAAAATGAGGCACTCATAAGCTTTTAGAGTGGGGAGTTAACTTTAGTAAAGGCATGTGTGCCCAAGAGAAGGTAACTCACTTTCTAGGGTTACAACTAGTAAACATCAGAATGATTTAGAGCCAAGTTCTTTGATACTGAAACCAGTTATAGAAAGCTAAAATTAAATATGAATATATGTGTAGGTATGTATGCAAGCATGTATGTGTGTGCATTCGTATATGCATATATACAGATAAATATAGAGATATTTATGCATATACATATATACATATATATGCATACTCATACCATAACTATAAAATTATGCTAGGTTTATTTCCATCTGATATCTGATTCTGAAAGTGTATAGCAGTTTACTTCTTGGGTCCAAGTCTTTCCATGTTTTTCTAAATCAACTGGCTCATGTTTTCCTATTCCATAGCAATATTCTAATTATAAGAGAGATTGTCTGTGATAGTTTTCCCGAATATTCTGCATTCCTTCTATTCTTGACCATATAGATTTTTTAATACAAGCACATTTTAATTTTAAATAATGAATATTATCCTTTTTATACTTCAATAATGCTCCCTTTATAATATAGTTTAAGATCTGATACTACTGTATCTATTTACATCTTTTTTCCTGGTTTCTTTGAAGTTTTTAACCTTTTCCTCTTCCACATGGTCTCTGTTATTATTTTTTCAACCTCAGTAAAAAATATCTTTTTTGGAATTTAATTAGTAGAATTAATTAGGTGAATTAATTGATTAATTTGGTCAAATTGATATTTTAAGAATAATATCAGCTTTACCTACTCATGAACACTAGATATTACTCCCAATTATTTTGATCTGAGTTGATTTTTATGATTAGCATTTTATGTTTATGTTCAATTAGTTTGTCTGTTTTGGTACATATACATTTAGATAATTTACAATGTCTAGGTATTTTAAATGATCTAAAACAATATTGAATAATTGTGTTTCTCATAGCAGTAGTTTCTCTGTTTTTCACTTTTGAGTGCATGATTCCATTTGGGCTTCTTGGAAGAGAGGAGGTACATCAAATATAGTAAATTTGTAATTGGTTGGTTATTGTCCTTAATTTTCAAGGAGGACCTAAATTTTAACACATACCATCATATAAACCTCAAATGTTAACATAGAATTTTTAAAATATTCAATGGTTTTCCTTATATATTTTCCTTTTTGAATTTTCTTAAAGTCTATTTCAAATGTTATGGGTAATTGTATTTTGGCATATTTTCTTTTCTTTACCAATCTGCCACAGTAGCACAAGAAAGAGAATATATTCCTGTCTATCTCTCACCCATTGTACCCAGGGGGTCAGACACTAATCAGAGGCAAATAATTCTGAAACTACAAATTCTTTTGCTTGTGACCTAATCTGGGCTAGAATCTCTCCGGAGATATGAAACCACAAAGAAACGATTGAGAAGTCTATAAGCTGCCTTTCCCGGTACTATTTCTCAAACTCCTTCTAATGCACTCAACTACTCTGTCCTTTCTGGTTTTATTCACAAGTCTTGTAATTTCCAGTTCAATAGAGATAAGAACAGGCTTATCTTAAATATTTCCTGCCAGTTTCCCTCCAAAACAAGATCAAGACTAGCCAAGGAAAATGGAAGAGAAATACAAAAAGATCTTTGAAACAATTCTTTTTTTTAAGGCACTTATCAACATACACAAGTTTAAATAAAGGAAGGTTTTTTTAGACTAAAGGTATATCAGCACAGTACATAAATTGTTTGTCAGTCCAGTTTGTTATTGAATAGACAAAAGGACCATGCTGTTTTTTTCTTTACTTTTCAGCTGGTACAAAGTCAAAGAAATGGCAGGAAATATAACCTCAATACCCTCTTATTCAATTCTTTTTTTTCAAATGGAGTTATCAAGTGAAAGAAAGGTAGTATAAAATCAAAGAACCATCAAGTTTCAGAGTCAGGAAAGACCCCGATATCATTCAAAGTTACCCTTCACAATATTCCAAACAAATCATCATTTAACTTCTAGTTTAAAAAAAACCCAAAGTAATAGGGAACCCATTAATTCTCCCTTTAAAATAATCCAATAACCCATTCCACTTATGGAGAGTCTGTTAGCAAACTTTTCTTTGTCTTTAAAAGGAGGGAGTTTGACCAGACAGATTTAAAGATCATTCTAGTTCAAATTTTGTAAAACTGAATTTTACAATCCTTCCATTAAGTTTAAGGTGTTTTGTTTTGTTTTTTAATTCAGGTTTAACCATTGCTATTAGTTCTGCCTTTAAGGAAAAAGTTGAATAAATCCAAGCCCTCTTTTAAATAACAGCCCTGTTTAGAACCAATGTCATATTTTCTTCCAAAGTCTTCCCTGCTCTCTATCCTTTGAGCAATCTGTCACTCCTGTTTCCACCTCTTCTATGTGTCATAATCCTTCATATAATGTGGTATTTCAAATTGGATATAGCATTTTAGATATGCTCTACCCAAGCAGAATCATTAGGATTATCATCATCATTTTGTGGATGCTGTAACTTGTCTCAATAAGACATTCTATCATAGAAATAGATTTTGGCGGGGTGGGCGGGGAAGAAAATGCCAAAGCATACTGTTGAGTCATATTATATTTGAAATCCACACAAAACACTAGATCTTTTTCAGGAACTAATGTTAAGCTATGCTACTTCAACATTGTTTTTATGGAGTAGATTTTTGTTTCCAAGTAGAACATGCCTCTTCAGTATGCCAACAAGCTTTCATTATGTTGTTATGTATATTCCCCCCAACAAGTCCAATAAGATTCTCTTTATAACTTGGTGTGTGGTTGGGAGTTGTAGAGGCAGAAAAGTTTATTAGCCTATAATCAACAAAAGAATGAGCTTTTGAACTGAGCTAAGTTGAATCTCAGAAAACAGAGAAACAATTCATTGCTAGATGAATTACATTTTATATTATCCCTAGAATCACAATCCCCAAAGTGCTTTTAGAGAAGGTGAAAATGGCACTAAAGCAAAGCGAAAAGAAAAGCAGTTTATTGAGAGTTCTGATGCATATTGGAGATGATAGAACTATGAGAGCATTGAAAGACTAATGCAAATTATTTGGAGACATGGAAGATACTCAAGAAGTGAGGAAAAAAAATCTTAGACTGTAAGTTTTTTAAAAAGTCAATGAGTGGGGCGGCTAGGCGGTGCAGTGACTAGAGCACCGGCCTTGGAGTCAGGAGTACCTGGGTTCAAATCCGACCTCAGACACTTAATAATTACCTAGCCATGTGGTCTTGGGCAAGCCACTTAACCCCATTGCCTTGAAAAATCTAAAAAAATAAAATAAAATAAAAAGTCAATGGGGCCAGCTAGGTGGTGTAGTGGATAGAGCACTGGCCCTGAAGTCAGGAGGACCTGAGTTCAAATCTGATCTTAGACACTTAATAATTACCTAGCTGTGTGACTTTGGATAAGTCACTTAAGCCCACTGCCTTGCAAAAACCAAACAAAAAAAAAGTCAATGTTTAGAACCAATGTCATGTTCTCCTCCAAGATGGCAGAGTAAAAGCAAATTCACCTGTGCTCTTCCCCAAACCCTTTCAAATAGCTTTAATAATGACTTAAAACAAGTTCTAAAGTGGAAGAACCCACAAGATTTTTCAGACTAAGACAACTTAGAAAGTTGGCAGGAAAGTTTATTGCACCAGAGTGAGAGAGTAGCTTGGTCCACACGGGCTGAATCAGCACAGGTTGGACCCCAGCAAATCAGGGGAAGGCCTGGGGGCAACTGAATCAGTGGCAATATTAGTAGTTTCAAGCTGGCAGATTTCCCTCAGCCTACAGATGCCTAAGACAACTTGGAAGGTCAGCAGGAAAAGTCTGTCTCTCCTGGGTGAGAGAATAGCACAGTCTAGCTCAGATGGCACCAACACAGACCCAGACTCAGCAAACTAGGAGGAGGATTAGGATCCACTGAATCAGTAGCAGCTTCTTCTGAAGTTCTTAGCCCCAAAAGAGTAAGGGGGTCAGAAGGATATTATAGGGGTCTCTTTAGTAGCACTGAAGCAGAGCTCTATTGCTTTGATCATACTAGGATCTGGTCATAGTCCTGGGTGGTAGTCCCAGGGTGAAGGAGCAGTAACACACCAGAGCTTTAGGGAAGCAGGGACTGTTATCACAGTTCCAGGGAAGAAAATAGTGTTTATTGTTGATCACAGACCAGAGCACAGGTCAGAAGAAAAGTAAAACCTCTCCTTAGATCATACCACTTTAGAAGAACTGAAAACATACAAGTCCCTAAAAGTATCTCTGAAAACAGTTGCCCAAATCCCCTGAAGTTTGGCACTCACTGTATTTACTCCACCCTAGAAGTAGAACCCTACTTTAGCTAAGAATTAAAATCAATTAATAGGCTAGAAAAATTAGCAAACCAAAAAATTCTGACCATAGTAAGATACTGTGGTGACAAGGAAGATCAAAACATATCCTCAAAGATAGTGAAATAAAGTATCTAATTCTAAAGCCTCCAAGAAATACATGAATTGTCTCAGGACATGGAACAGTTCAAAAAGGACTTTGAAAATTAAGTAAGAGAGGTAGAGGAAAAACTTGGAAGAGAAATGAGAGTAGTATAAGAAAAATCATGAAAAATGAGTCAACATCTTTGCAAAGGAGATACAAAAAAAGAATACTAAAGAAAATAATTTTGTAAATAGACTAGACCAAATGGTAGAATAAGTACAAAAAGCCAATGAGGAAAAGACTGTCTTAAAAAGCAGAATTGTGCAAATGGAAAAGGCAACACAAAAAATTCACTGAAGAAAATAATTTTCTAAAAATTAGAATTGAGCAAATGAAAGGTAATGACTTCATGAGAAATAAAGAAAAAACAAAATGGAAGGAAAAAGAAGAAAATATGAAATATCTTATTGGAAACAACTGATTGGGAAAATAGGTACAGAAACTGTTGAGCTATGATTTAAAAAAGAGTTAGACATCATCTTTCAAGAAATTATCAAGGAAAAGTGCCCTGATAGTCTATATAGAAATAGAAATTAAAAGAATCTGCCGATCATCTCCTAAAAGAGATCCCCAAATGAAAAATCCCAGGAATATTATAGTCAAATTCCGAAGCTAATAGGTCAAGGAGAAAATATTGGAAGCAGCCAGAAAGATACAATTCAAGTATTGTGAATCCAGTAAGGGTAAGACACGATTTAGCACCTTCTAGAACACAAATGGTTGAACTGATCAGAAGATTGCCGGGGTCTCTTTGCTAGCACTAGAGGCAGGATTCTGTTGCTTTGATCATACTCGGATGTGAGTTGCAACCCTGAGGGATAGTTCCAGGGAGAAAAGAAGCACTAGCACACCAGAGCTTGTGGCTGCAGTGGAACAGGGTCCCTCATCACAGTTCCAGGACAGAAAAGAGTACTTGTATTCAGTCATAGACCAGGCCAGGAGAGAAGTAAATATGCCTTTCTATTAGATTATATCACCTTAGAAGAAGAGGAAACTTATAAGTCCCTAGAAGAATTTCTGAATTCAGATGTACAAACCCAAGCTTGGGATAATTGGCCTTCCACCCTAGAGGCAGAACCCTAATTTAACAAAGAGTTTAAAATCAAGTAATAGGCAGGGGGAAATGAGCAAATGATAGAAATAAAAATCTTTCTATAGAAAGTTACACGGAAGGTCAAAACTCACCTTCAGAAGTTCCAAAGCCTTCAAGAAAAATATGAATTGGTCCAGCCATGAAGGAGCTCAAAAAGAATTCTAAAAATCAAGTACAAAAAAACAAAGGAAAAATTGGGAAGAAAAATGAGAGTGAGGCAAAAAAAACTCATGAAAAACAATTCAACATTTTAGTTAGGGAGACACACATAAAAAAATTCTAAAGAAAATAACACCTTCAAGAACAAAGTAGATCAAATGTTTAAAAAAAAAGTACAAAAAGCCAATGAGAAGAAGAATGTTTTAAAAGCATAATCAGCCAAATGTTTAAAGGATAAACAAAAGTTCACTGAAGAAAAAAATTCCTTAAAAACTTGAATTGTGCAAATGTGAGCAAATATGAGAAATCAAGGAACAAAATAAAAATAGAAGGAATGAAAAAATAGAAGACAATGTAAAATATCCCACTGGAAAAACAACTAGCCTGGAATTTAGTTCTAGGAGAGATAATTTAACAATTATTGAACTATTTGACAGCTATGATAAAAAAGAGTTGACATAACAAATTATCAAGGAAACTTACCTTGATATTCTAGAACCAGAGATTAAAATAAAAATTGAAAGAATCCACTGATCATCTCCTAAAAGAGATTCAAAAATGAAAACTCCCAGGAATATTCCATACTTCTCAAGTCAAGAAAAGAATATTGCAAAAAGTCAAAAAGAAACAATTCAAGTACTGAGAAGTCACAATCAAGTTAACATAAGATTTAGCAGCATCTATAAGTAAAGGATTGGAAGGCGTGTAATATAATGTTCTGGAGGGCATAGGAGCTAGGATTACAACCCAGCTATATATACATATACATATACATATACATATACATATACATATACATATACATATACATATACATATACATATACATATACATATACATATATATATATATATATATATATATATATATATATTCCTTGATGGGGGAATAACAGGATATTCGATGAAAAAGAAGGCTTTCAAGCATCCTTGATGAAAAGATCAGAAATGAATAGAAAATTTGACTTTCAAACACAAGACTTCAGAGAAGCATAAAAAGATAAATAGGAAAGGTAAATCATATATGGCTTTAATATTGTTAAACTGTTTCCATTCCTACATGGGAAGATGATGCTAGTAACTCCTAAAAATTTTCTCATTATTAGGACAGTTAGGAGTATATTTAGTAGAAGGAAACAAATGTGAGTTGAATAGGAAGGTATGTTATCTTAAAAAATAAAATTAAGGGATGAAAAAAAGAAGAATGCACTGGGAGAAAAGGGAAAAAGAGAGGTAGAGTGGGCTAAATTCTCTCACAGCAAAGAGACAAAAAAAAAGCTTTTTCAGTGTAGGGAAAATTGGGAGAGATGGGGATAGATTAAGTGAACCATACTTTCATCAGTATTGACTCAAAGAGCCATACACACTCAATTGGTTTTAGAAATCTACAGGAAAATAAAAGAGAATAGGAAGTGATAGAAAAGAGAACAGATTGTAGGAGGTAGTAGGCAAAAGCAAAACACTTTTGTGGAGAAACAGGGTGAAAGAGAGATGGAATAAACAAAGGAGGAATTGAATGGAGGGAAATACATTTACCAATTGTAATTGTGAAAAAAAATTTAAGAAAGTTTTCTTTTAGTTAAAGCTTCATTTCTCAAAAACATAAAGAAATGAATCAAATTTATAAAATGAGACATTCCCCAATTGATGAATGATAAATATGAGCAATCTTCAGAAGAAGTAATCAAAGTTATCTATAGTCATATGAAAAAATACTCTAAATCACTTCTGATTGGAGAAAAGCAAATTGAAACAATTCTAAGGTACTAATTCATACCTCTAAGACAAAAAAAAAAAGAATGACAAATATTGGAGGAGGATGTGGAAAAAATTAGAACTTTATACACTATTGGTGAAGTTGTGAACTGACCCTATTATTATGTAGAGAAATTTGGAAATATGTCCAAAGGGTTATAGAAACAATACAAACCCTTTGACCTAGCAGTGCCACTATTGGGACTGTTTACAAAAAGAGATTAAAAAAAACAAAAGTAAAGGGGCAGCTAGGTGGTGCAGTGGATAGAGCACTGGCCCTGGAGTCAGGAGAACCTATCTTCAAATCTGGTCTCAGACACTTAAGAATTACCTAGCTGTGTGACCTTGGACAAGTTACTTAACCCGTTTCCTTAAACAAAAAAAAAAAGTAAATTTAAAAAAAGTAAAAAGGACTTAAATGTACAGAAATATTTCTCATTTGTGGTGACTGGAAATTGGAGGAAGCTTATCAATTGAGAAATGACTGAACAAATTGTGGTATGTGACTGTGCTGGGATATTACTGTGCTGTAAAATGTGATGATCTGCATGATCTCAGAAAAACTTGGAAAACTCACATGAACTGATGGAAAGTAAAAGCAATATTGTAAGATGATCATCTGTGAATGACTTTGCTATTTTCGACAATGCAATGATACAAGACAATGCTGAAGGACTTCTGATGAAAAATGTTAGTCATTCCCAAAGAAAGACCTGATGGCATCTAAAGCATGTGAAGGGAAAATTTGTTTCCTCAGAGGGTTGTTAAAACATCTACCAGGCTGGTAAATTTTTTAAAAATTTACTTTTCTTGAAGGTTTCATTTTTTGGTCCTTGTTTTCTTTCACAACATGACTAAAATGGAAATTTCTTGAATAACTACAGGTATAACCTTTATTGAATTGCTTGCCTTCTCAAAGAGAGGGAAGGGAGAAAGGGAAGAGAATTTGGAACTCAATAGTCTGAAAAGGTAATGTTAAAAATTGTTTGGGGAAAAATAAAGTACTAAAATTCAAAAATGAAAAAGAATAGTGCTGGACCAGAGTCAAGTTTTTCCTGAGTTATATCATACCTATAGGTCAGGTTCCCATCACAATTACCAAATTGCCATTTATCCAAGCAAATCTTTCTTCAAAATTCTTAATAGCATAGTCACTTAACCTGATTAATTGTTTAATTTGTTATCATAAGTCAGATTTTTTAATTACCCCCTGCCAGTCAATGTTAAGTTTAAAAAACAATTACCTCCTATCTAGAAGGAAACTATGAACTAGAAAATTTATAAAGAGAACCCATCTCCACTTTATCTCCTTGCTTAGCATCAGTATCTATTTTAATAAAAAAAAACTTATAGCCTTTTCTCAGTCCTTCCCCTCTTTGACATCCTCTTCTTCATCTAGATAATTATCTCTTTTGGGGGGTTTTGTGATATTTTTCTCTTATTGCTATAGTTGATCATTACTTCATCATCTTTGTTGCATCATCATCTGTATAGTGTCCCCCCAGTTATGGGTCATCTCTCCCCCTGCAATGCTCTGTTCCTGGTCTTCTTATTTTTTTCTACAATATTGATTCCTTAAGGTTCCATGGACTTAAGTATCATCCTCAATCTCTCTCTCTCTCTCTCTCCTCTCTCTCTCCTCTCTCTCTCTCTCTCTCTCGTTCTAAAATATCAAATACTTATTGTACCTACATGTCTGAAATTTACAGGAATCTGTTAGAACTAGTTTAATTGTTAAATTTTTAATGTGTGCATTTACACCTTGAAATCAGCAAATGCTGCAAACCAGGGCTTGATTTTACTTGATTGACCAAAATGTTAATAAAATAGATTAAAATTTAGTGTGCGAAGGGAAAATTCTTAGAGGATTGTTAAAACATTTACCAGAATATCACTGGTCAGGTATCTCAAATTTAATATGTAAATAAAGAATGTAATTTTTTTCCCCAAAATTTGCCTTTGGACTAGCTCTGGAAAGCTGAATTTGGAACTAGATGGCAGATTTTAGTTCTATACCCAAAATTTCCTAATTTTATTAAATTAAGCAAGCAATGTAATCTATATTAGCTTCGGTTTTTCTAATTTATAAAATGGGGTTAATCACAAATATCTAAGTAATATTCCAGAAACACAAGTCTACCATATTGCTATCCTGATCATTATATTTACCAGTGGCTTACTATTACTTATAGGATCTATTACAAACTCCTCTATTTAGCATTCAAAGTCTTTTACAACTAGACTCCAACCAAAGTTTGAAGATTATTATATTTCACTATTTTGTGCACTTCTTGGTCCAGCCTTTGCTGTTTCTCACATCCTCCATTCCATCTCCTTCCTCCTTGCCTTTGGTACAAACGATCTCTCATGAACTGAGTATCCACCCTCCTAACCTACACCCAGTAGAAACCTTGATTTCCTTCAAAGCTCTGCCCAAATCCCTTTCCTGCTCCACTTCAATTGTTAGAGCCCCCCCAAATCACCCTGAATTCATTACACATTTAAATATTTTATATTTATATTCATGGAATATCTTCATACTAATATACATTCTTTATTATACTATATTATATTAATAGGAAAATATCAACTTTATTATTAATATTTAATAAGATATTAATACATACATTAACATAATTAATATTAAGTTCATTGAGGGCAGGAGGCATCTCATTTTTTTCTTTGTATCATCCACCTTTAAAACAGTCCCTGACACAGTGTTTAATAAAGGCTTACTGGTTGGTTGATTGAGTAATGGCCAAATTATCTTGAAGAATTTGATTGGGGTAAATGATGAGGCAACTTTTATTAGACTTTTATAGTTAGGTTTAATTATTCTGTCAGTTAAGTTCCAGAGCTCAAACAGGAGCAGAAATATAGCTTCTAGAACATCAGACAAAGCATTTGGATGTTTTCTATTCACATTAAACTTTTTAGTAAGTATGGAAAACTAAAAAGTTGACTACCAGAAGATACCAAGAGATTAGCTGTGTATATATTGTTTACTGTTTGTAACACCATTCTTTCCTTTCTTGATCTCTTTGTGCATATAGTACTATTTGATCTCAGTCCTATGTTCTTTAGCCTCCCAATCCCCTATTCATATATTACATTTTCAAGAAATTCCCCTAGTTCATTCTCAGACAAAGAAATCAAAGCTATCTATAGTCAAATGCTATTCATTAGAGAAATGCAAATTGAAAGATTGTTGAGGTACCATCTCACACCTCTCAAATTAGCCAATAAAACTCCAAAGGAAAATGATCAATGGTAGAGAGGATGTGGAAAAACTGGAATACTAATGCATTGTTGGTGGAGTCATAGACTGATCCTACCTTTCTGGAGAACAGTTTAGAGTTATGCCCAAAGGGCAATAAAACTGTGCATACCCTTTGATCCATCAATACCACTACTGAATCTGTATCCTGAAGAGATCATGAAAAAGCATAAAAGCTTTATGTATACAAAAATATTCATAGCAGCTTTTTGTAGTGGCAAAGAATTGGAATTGAGGGGATGCCCATCATTTGGGGAAATGGCTGAACAAATTGTGGTGTGTAGATAGATAGATAGATAGATGATATAGATATAGAGACAGAGACAGAGACAGAGATAGATATAGATATAGATACATATATATTAGATGATAGATATAGATAGATAGATATAGATATAGATATAGATATAGATATAGATATAGATATAGATATAGATATAGATATAGATATAGATATAGATATAGATATAGATATAGATATAGATATAGATATAGATATAGATATAGATATAGATATAGATATAGATATAGATATAGATATAGATAGATAAATTTGATGGAACACTATTTTTCTACAGGAAATCATGAGGGACAGGATTTTAGAAAAGCCTGGAAAGACTTGCATGACTTGATGCTAACTGAAATGAGCTGGCCCTAAAAACATTTTACACACTAACAATAACAATAAGAAGGGGTGATGATCAACCATGATGGATTTACTCATTTCAGGAGTAAAATAATTGAATATAATTTTAAGATTTCTGATGGAAAATACCATCCAGGAAAGAACTGTAGAGTTTAAATGAAGACCAAAGCTTATTATCTTCAACTTTTAAAAGTTGTCATATGGATTATGCCAATTTTTTTCTCTCTAATGTTTTCTTTCTTCCATTTGGATCTGATTCTTCTCACACAACTTGATCAATGTTTAAAATGATAATAAATGTAGAGCCTATACCTAGAATCAGAAAGACCTGAGTTCAAATTTAACTTCAGGACACTTGCTAGCTATGTGACTCTGGACAAGTTATTTAACCTTTGGCTGCCTCAGTTTTACCATTTATAAAATGGGAATAACTTACCTACCTCCCAAAGTTCAATGGTTTAAAAGCTTATATGAATAGTGGTTGTTTGTTAAGTACAATTCCTTTTTGTAAAATAATTTCATTTAATTTTACTGGATTTTTTAAAAATTATATTTTTAACAGGATTGGTAAATCTGATCTTGTCACTGATAATTCAAGCCAAATTCAGAAATTATAATAAATAAAATCAATACTTAGGAAAATATGTCATATAAAATTTATAAACTGTAACCACAAATTATTTAATTATTTAAACACATCAATGAAAATTATATATGTAAAGTGGACAACACAATAATTTCTTCCAGAAATTAACTCAATATAAATTAACTGGTACAAGAAGATTTCCCCACACAAAAAAAAGTCCAGAAAATACCTTGATCAGAAAACATTTGACTTGATTGCCAAACAGAGAAATAGTTGCAAAATATATTATTAAAATATAAACTCATCTGAAAATTTTATGAAAAAGAAAATTGGGTTATCCTGAACAACATGCCTATTCACTTTTTTTTTTGCTAGGAGACCAAGGCACTTGACCTACTACTCAAATCTTAGCTATGCTATTGTTTTCCAATAATAATAATGCTAATAATAATAATAATAGTATTTCTATAACTCTTTAGAGTCTGAAAAATGTTTTTAAATATTATTTTACAAATATTCTTATTTTATTCTCACAACAAACCTGGAAGATAAGTGATAGTATTATCCCTATTTGCAGAGAGAAAACAGACAGAATTTAAATAATTTGTCCAAGTCAATAAGTGACTGAAGCTAATTTCAACTCAGTTTTTTTTAAATAGAGATCTAATAGTCTATGAATTGTGCAACCTAACTGCTTCCCTATAAGAACTTGAGAAAGTCAAAAATAATTTAGCTTCTGCCTTTTCCAAGTGAAATTTTTCTATTCAAAATATCAATGGAAAAATACCAGATCAGGAGATAGATTGTAATATTTTCCACTTATTTGTTGAGTGTCTCTGGACAAGTCATTTAGACTTCATAGGTTTCATTCAGAATTTTCATCTGTTAAAAAGGAATGATATTATTTCCCCATAGGGATATTGTAGGAATAGATCAAACAAAAGATTTGAAAGAGTTTTGAAAGCATTTAACCCTTATAAAAAAAGGTGTTATCACAATTTTAGGAACACTTCTCTCCTCTTTCTATTCTTCCCAGAGGTCTAAATAGAAATATTTTTACCTATAGGAAAAACATTGGTGAGATAGGTAGTGGTAGGCAGTGACAAAACAGAGAATCATGCCACTGTAGATAAAATCATACTTGTGGAAAAGGAAGTCTAACTTTTGCCCCAGTGAGCAAAAATTGGGGGAAGGTTGATCCCATAGGAGAAACCCTAAAGCATCAAAACTTGGATGGATGGCAGGGGTGGCTACACATCATTTGTAGTATGGTCTAGGAAAGGATTTTGAGGATGCTGGTGGATTTGACCTGGCATTCTAGGGGGTTCAGTTAACTTTCCACCTGACTAGGGAAGGTTTTTCTACTCAAATTTCCTTGGGTTTCAATTGTCTCTAAACCCATATTTCCTGAATGTGCAACCATTTTTATTCTTTGTGAGGAGAATATGGGCCAATTTCCTGCTCCTAGGCTATAATTTATATTCTGTTCCCAGTGATTCGATATTCAATCTCTAGAATGATTATCTTTATTTTCTTTGTGAAGAGTGGGGCTAAAAATAGGAGAGAAAAGCAATTCAGGGAAAACAAATCAAAACTCCCCATGCCTAAACCATACTGATCAGACTGGTTTCATTAAGGAAAACTGACCAGCGACAGTAATGGATTTTGTGAGCCTAATCCAACAACTTTCTCCATTTAGAGAGGCTTTTGACACAGTGGAAGAGACATTCAGAACATCTTTGGGAAAACATGTAGTTTGTTATTAAAATTCATTTCTCCAAAATTGTTGAGTTCTTCTAAAACAGAAATAATCACTATTCAGCCAAAGTGGTTCTTGCATTATAAAACTATATTAACTCCTCAGATCATAGGAAACATTGCTATGTTACATGCTGATGAGAGGAATGAAAAGTCCAAGAGACATTTCTGAGTAATTGATAACCAAATAATATAGTTTCTGAATGAATAACCAATTTATTAATTAAGCTAGTAAATAATCAATAAACTGAATTAGTCTCTCATAACCAAAGACCCCACATGGAAACTGATGAATGTTAAAAATCTTTAGAAAAAGTTGTTTCCTGACAATTGAAAATCAATTCTGATTGGTTAACAGTTAATGAGAAAATGAATGCTATAATCAGAGGTGCATTTTTTCTACGATAGTCTAGGAGATGTGACTTTGATCACATCAGTACTCCCAGATCATTCTGTGTCCAACAATTTATATGAAAATGTTTATCAATGTCTCTGAAGGTTTCGGGCCATCATTCTTTAGTTTCATTAGTGAAATCTTCCCTAATTACATTGTTCCACAGTTGAAATTAATATCTACCTCTACTATCAATTTAAGAGAGAACCTACCAAATAATAGATCCAGTAAGTACATTTTCATTGACTCTTCATTGCCTGACCTTTCAAGTTCATCTTGAAGAGAAAAAGGTAAATGGAAGACAATTCACATTTCTGTGGCCTGCACCCCCTTTGCTCTCCCATTCCTAGCTTCTATTATTACTATCCTGTAATATGATTTTTTATACCCTTTTCTTTTTTCTTGCTTCCCTAAAAGTTCAATCACTGTCTAAGTCTGTAGTGGATTAAACAAACTCTGACATTAGCTGCACACCATTCCCTCTCTTGTCTTAATTTATAGTTCCCTGAAAGAGATCATTTACTAAATGCCACTCTTTTGCCCTGAAAACTTTGCCAAAGTGATAACCTAACTCATCATTAAAAAGTATCATTAAATGAATGCACACTCAGGACAGTTAGTTCATTTGAACTATGAAACCAAAAGAAGCTTAGTTTCAGGTTGAATTCCCAAATGGGTCAGGTACTTTATTTTGTTCCATGGTCATGGATAATCTGTTTCATAAATGTGTGATCAGAATGGGAATTGGTTCTGAGATAGTTCAGCCAAGAACAAATTATAATGACTGTGGTCTACTGATCAGGAATTAATCCAATAATCATCAATAGTACAGTTAGACAGCACAGTGAATAAAATATTGGTTTTTTAGAGTTAGGAACCCTGAGTTCAAATCCTGCCTCAGATACTTACTATCCCTATGATCTTGGATAAATCACTTAAACTCTCTCAGTCTCAGTTTCCTAATATCTATATCTATTTTGCAAAACTGTGAGGATCATTTGATCCTATTATCTTATTTGAGATAACATAATGTACTTTGCAAAACCTTAAAGTACTATATAAATGCCAAATATAATCTCTCTCTCTCTCTCTCTCTCTCTCTCTCTCTCTCTCTCTCACACACACACACACACACACACACACACACACACACACACACACACACTTACAAGAACACAAATATAAACAAGGGAACAACAAATTTTTTTTTAGGGTTTTTTTTTTTTGCAAGGCAAATGGAGTTAATGGCTTGCCCATAGCTAGGTAATTATTAAGTGTCTGGGGCCAGATTTGAACTCAGGTACTCCTGACTCCAGGGCAAGTGCTCTATCCACTGCACCACCTAGCTGCCCCAATAGCAAATATTTAAAAAAAATTTATTTCACATCTGCTTCCTGGAGAATATGACCATCATTCCTATTGTGGAAAACATACATACCTATTTATTCATATTATCTATCCCATTGGAATATTAGCTCCTTGTAAGGAGAGACTATTTTACTTTTTTATTGTATGCATTTTCCTATACAGTTTTTAGCATACTGTCTAAAATATATGCATTTATTTAGTATCTACAATGTGTCAGACTGTTCCAGGCAATATGAATAAAAATACAAAAACAAAGTGATCCTCTTCTCAAGGGGATCTCAAGGGCATATAACTTGTTAAAAGACAAATAAATAATGGATACATATAAAAGCAATAAAGCAATGGGAGACAAGGGGAGAGAGAACAATCATTTTTTAAACCTCTACCATGTGCTGGACACTCTGCTAAGCACTTCACAAACATTATCTTATTTTATCTTGACAACATTCCAGGGACATAGGTACCATTATCTGAAATTGAGTCTTCCTGAATCCAGGTCCAGAAATCTAACCACTGTGCTACCCACTTTCCTTCCGCGGATTAATCACTGGAGGAGAGGATGAGATGAGAAATACCCTCTAGAAGGAGGTAGCAATTGAACAAAGCCTTGAAGAGATATAGGATTTTCAAAAAGGTGAAGCAGAGAAACATTTCATGTGGGACAAGCTTGGCAAAGGTTTGAAGGAGGGAAATTAAATGCCAGTCTGTAATAACAATAGATGTGTCAGTGTGGAAGAAAAGGAACTAAAATCATAGGAAAAAAAGAATAACTAGCCTTTAACATACAACATTATTTCAAGTAAAATAGCTCTTCTTAATTTAAAATGAGCCTAGATACAGGGTGGGTCAATTAACAAGATTTATACAATATCCTACCTCCAACAACAAATTCTGACCTTCCTCCTTCCTTTCCAAAAGGTAAGGGCATCATTACCTAATTTAGTATTGTTTGGTATTGGAAAAGACAACCATAAGAAATCTTAAAATGTTTTATAGATAGAAAGAAAAAGACTAGCACAATTCTAGTCTTTGTCTTGTGAGACTACAGAAATGAATCAACTTGCTTTTCTTTTATTTTGGGGACAAAAAAATGACAGCCCAAAAGAGTTAACCTCATAATCCAGATTTCTAGCCTGTTTTTCTATGCTGTGCAATAAGCCTAGAAAAATAGACTAACCTGTATCCCAGAAACAGGCTCAGGCAGAGATTCCAATGAAATTCAGAGATGAGTTTCTGGAGGAACTTGGTCATGGCTACTGAGGAATACAAAATAATGCCATTCTCTTTCATAGCTGTAGTTTATGTTTTTAATGATCTTTAAAACTTTAGGTACCACATTCTTCTACACAATTCAGTGAGGAAGATAATAGAAGTATTATTATCCCCATTTTATAGAGAAACTGAGGCTTATGAAGTTGAAACAAATTAGCTAATATCATTAGCTCAAAAGAATCAAAGATAGTAATTAAATCCCAGTTTCTCCTAGTTCTAAGTCTAGCACTCTTCTCTTGATAACATGAGGCTTCTCTTCCCACTCCAATGTACTCTCCATTCAGCTGACAAATCAATTTTCCTAAAGCACAAATCGGACCATTTCATTCCTTATTCATTAAACTCCATTGACTCTCTATTACCTCCATGTTGTTGTTGTTGATGATGCATTTTCAATCACCTCAAACCCATTGTGACCCCCCTTTGAAATTTTCTTGGCAAAGATACTAACGTGGTTTGCCATTTTCTTTTCCTGTTCCTTTTGTTGTATTTCAGCCATCTCCAATTCTGCTTGATGTCATCTGGGATTTTCAGCAAAGGTAGTGGAGTAGTTTTCCATTTCTTTCTCCAGCTCACTTTACAGATGAGGAACTAGGATTAAATGATTTACCCAGAGTTACATAGTAAGAAGCTAGATTTGAACTCAAGAAGCTGAATCTTCCTGACTTCAAACCTAACATTCTATCCACTATGTTACCTACTCCATAATCAAAATTCTTCTTTGGGCTTTAAAAGCTTTTCATTATCTGATATTCTTAACTTTTCAGTCTTCCTCCATCCTTTGCAACTTTGAGGTCCAGTGTAATTGACCTCCTTGCTTTTCCACAAACATAACACTCCATCTCCTGCCTCCACTCCTTTTCACTGGCCAGCTCATGTTTGAAATGTTCTCCCTTTTCATCTCAGCTTCTTTCCCTGGTTTCCACCAAATCTTGGCTAAAGTTCCATTTTTGTCAAGAGGTCTTTCCCAAACCTCCTTAATTTTAGCACCTTCATCTAGAAGTATGTATATGTGTGTATAGTTTGTGTATACATAGTTGTTTGTATGTGGTCACTCCCACTGAATAGTGAATTTCTTGAGAAAAGATGCTTAATAAGTGCTAGTTCAATGACTGACAGCATCTCAATTACAACCTCTTTGTTAATGATATTACTTGAGATTTTCTTAACTTTTTCTATGCGCAACCAGAGAATATTTGTATGTGATCAGGAAGAAATGGAGTTTTTGGTATCTGTAACCTGCATACAAGATTTCAGATAGAAGTGTGTGAGGTGACTTACATTAGAATTGAGTTTTATCCATAAATGCACAAATTAGATGATGAAGAAGATTTGATGCTTCCTACCATTACAAACTTCTATGACTAGTTAATCTTATACTCCATTGTCACCCTGCTCAATAGTAATCCAGAAAAAGAAATGTACCACAGAAGTTCAATCAATGATTGCTTCACAAAATATTATGGCAAATAAGATGGAGAAGTATAAGCTGAAAAAATAGCACAATTAGATAGATTTGGACCAGGTTGAATAGACAAATCCAAAAAAGGATCATCAGTAGTCCAATGTCAACTTGGAAGGAAGCCTTTAATGTTATGTCCCAAGAAATCTGTGTTTTATTCTGCTCATATTTTTCATCAGTGACTTGGATGGCTATGCTTTTCAAACTGCACATAACACAAAGCTAGGATTAATAGCTAACATATAGTGAATATAACAGATCCAGAGACCAAAAAGTTCTCAGGAACCAAATATAATATGAAATATACTTAGAGATAAATGACATTTACCATCTCTGTTACCTCTCGGCAAATCACTTAACCTCTTGTGCTTCTGTTTCCTCATCTGTTAAATGAAGGAGTTGAAATCAATGAATTCTGAGGTCCCTCTTAGCTCTAAATTTAAAACCTTAAGAGTACTTTTAATACTCATGTTCAATAAATCAACTTTGCATGTAGAATATGGCAATGGAAAGCATAATTATGAAGTCTTTTATATAAAAAAAATGGATTTTACTGGAGCACCAACAAAACATGATCATCAGTATAATACAAATCAAAAAGATATGAATGTGATCAACAGTGTTATATGAATCTTAGGCTTCATTTGTTTCAGGCCTAGGTAGAGTTTAATGTCACAGTCCCACAGGTCAGGTCTCACTGGTCAAACTACTTAGGCCCTTTTGTGTTCAGTTCTCAGAGAACAATCAGAATGGTGAAGTGTGTGGAAAAGATGCCCTGAAGGATTAATGAAAGGAACCAGGAAGGTTTAAATAGCAGAAAGGAAAACATTTGTTGCAACAATGGCCATTTATAAGTATTTGAAAGAACTGATAAATAGAAATATCTATAAAGTGATTTTATATATTACATATGCATATATATATATATATATATATACACACATATATATGCACACACACACATATACACACACATATATATTTGGGTCTGAGGGTAGCCATCTCTAGGGATTAGGAAGGAGGGGAAGAAAGTTAAAAAAGAGCAAAAAGAAAGTTACAAGATAACTTTAAAATATATTTTAAAGAAATAGCAATTTATATGTAAGTGATTTTTCATTTCATATGCAAGCATCTTTTTTCTACTCTATTACATTATAGAAAGTTAATTTTATTTCTTAAATTCAGAATAAAATAAATAAATTTTATAAAAAAGAAAAGGAAAAACTGTCACATATAAAAAAGGATTTGACTTGTTCTGCTTAGAGTAAAATACTTCCAGAAATGAGTGAAAAGTAGCTAGGTGGTTCCGAGGCTAGAGCTTTGGGAGTGGAGTCAGAGAATTCAAGATTAAATCTAACCTTAGAATTTACTAGCTGAGTGACCCCAGGCAAGTCATTTAAATGCTTTTTCCTCAATTTCTTCATCTATAAAAAGAGGATAGCAACAACAAGAAGAACAAGAACAAGAATAAGAATAATACTTAGGGTTGTTATATGGATAAATGGTGATGTTAGTACAATGGTTTGCAAACCTAAAGTAATTTTTAGATATTGTAATTGTTAGATATTATTAGTTCCAAAAATGGTACTTTTATGCTCAATATAAGTAGGCCATAATGACCAAATATCAAATGTGTCTGTTCCACAGGGCATTTATTCAAGTTTCAGGTTTGGTATAAGGAAGAAGTCCATTCTTTACCATGTCTTCAATCTAGACTGTTTATAGACAAGGATACTCAACAAAACTATGTATACTTCATAGTATAATCACTTCAAATCCCAGATTTTCAAAACATAGTAATAATACTAACCTTCACCAAATCACATCTCTGTTACATTCACTTTCTGATGTCTCTGCATTTCCTCTCATTTTATGAACTGCATTCATAAGACATGACTATTAACATGGCAAATACTTTGCCTGTAACATGTTTAGTTCCCTTTGAATATGTTTTTTATCTAAATAGAATTTTTTTCTCAAATGACCATAGCAAACAAATTTACTGTCCTGAATTCAGCTTGCTAACATTGATGATTGATTCATACAACTTAGGCAACCTTCACCATTGGCATGTAATAGGTTCAATTTCGATTCTGGAAATTTAATACCATTAATTCATCATCCAAATTGCCCTTTTTACAACTTATTAGGCTTTTATTCATTTCGTGCTGATTCAGGTTAAACTTGGCTGATAAAATGGTAGTCTGATTTTCTCTAAAGCAATGCTCTATAAATCTATAACCATGGCCTTGAGTCAGAAAGTTAAATAAACAAAGATTAAAAACTCTGAGAAAACACATGAACATTCTGAAGAGTTATTTCCTCAACTGCATTAAAGTTTTAATCAGAATAAACATATTATAAAGATAATATGTGAAGTAATTGTGAACTGATGCAAAACAAAATTTTGGTTTTATTTCAGTCCCTTTTCTTGAAGCAGAGCTCTAACTAGGGAAACATGGAACAGATGAGTAACCTTTACTCCCATGCCTCACTTCATACAGGTCTATAAGAATACAATCCTCAAGGTGGCAACTCTCCCTCAAACTTGCATTGCCCTCCAACTCCTGAGAAGGAAGGGATCAGATTATTTCCTCTTTTGACACAATTATACCCTCCAAATTCTGTGCAACAACTGGCTCCCTCCATTATCTTTCCATCCCATAACCAGAAACCCAGTTAGAGTTCTATTCTGCAATGCTGAACTTCATTAACCAAATCATTCCACCTCTGTTTTTTAAGTTTGACACAAAAACATGATTAATTCATACTTCTAACACAGGCACACACACACACACACACACACACGCATGCACATGCAAAACTCTCCACTAGGGTAATTGTAAATGATAATATATGTTAGCACCTGATGTTCTGGGGAAGAAATCTCTTGCTGAATCCAAAAGACAGAGCTTTGTATCCTTTTTCAACCATGAAGAGCAGGAAACGTTGAAATAACCTTTCTTTTTCAAAGCTAAGCCTCAATCTCTTTCCTGTCTCCCAGTCCTATAGGCATTAAAAAAAAGCAA
This sequence comes from Macrotis lagotis, assembly GCF_037893015.1. Taxonomy (NCBI): domain Eukaryota; kingdom Metazoa; phylum Chordata; class Mammalia; order Peramelemorphia; family Peramelidae; genus Macrotis; species Macrotis lagotis. The sequence continues at coordinate 138,217,049 of NC_133659.1, read as the reverse complement.
AGGCTTTTTTTAAATCATTTTTTTTAATAATCAGTTTCATTTGTCCCTATTGGTCTATTAGAGAATTTCCCAAGCAATATTCCTGTCATGTGGAATCCTCAACTACATATTATTTGGCAAAACATGAGTGTTTCTATACTTTTTCCATGTGCATCAATGAACTTTTAAAGACATTTGTTTCATGATCAAGGTTCATTCCAAGGAGAAGAAATCTGGCCACCTTGCTTGAAGCAGAAAATATTCTGGTTGGAGGTGGAAGGGAGTGGGGCCCTTTTGGAGATAAGCCAATGGTTGAATCACTAGCACCTGGGCTTGAGAAATCTCAAAAAGTGCCAGATATTCCTTTTCATCCCAAAATATGAATTGATTTTTATGAACTAAAGATGTTATCTATTCAGATGACACCAACCTTTTGTTTCCAGCCCTGATTTCAACACACTTATTCTCACTGGACAACTTGACCACAGGATCTGACAGCACATGATGTGCTTATTCTCCCTATCTTAACAAAGGGCAAGAATATCACTTCAATTTTGATCTATAAAGAGAAAGAAGGGTTATGCTACATCAAGGTTATTCTGTTAAAAGCAGCATAAGTTCAAAGAAGAAGAAAAAACTAAATATAGATTTGGATGGAAATGAAATACTTTTTTAAATATAATGATAACAAAAATAGTTAATGTTTATATAGTGTTAACTATTTGCCAGATACTAGGCTAAGCACTCTCCAATTACAGCAACTACAATGACTACTACTACTACTAATACTAATAATAATAATTAATATTTATATAGTGCTTAATATCTGCCAGATATTGTGCTAAAGGTTTTAAAATTATCTTATTTGATTTTCACAATAACACTAGGAGAGAGGTGCTGCTTTTATAATTTATAGATGAGGAAACTGAAACAAATAGGAAGTGACTTGACCAGGGTAGCACGGTTAGCAACTGTTTAGGGTTAGATTTCATCTCAAGTCTTCCTAACTCTAAACTTGGCACTCTATCAAATGTGCCACCTAAGCTACCCATATGTTTTCAAGGTTTTCAAAGACAGTTTCTCCAATTTAGAAAAACTTATATGAATTTGTGAAAACTCTAAACTACAGCTAGTTCTACAAAATAAACACAGTTAATTTTCATGTAACTATAGTAACTAGAACTAGAATAACCAATATATGCGATATTGTAGATAGATGGAGAGAGAGAGAGAGAGAGAGAGAGATGGATGGATAAATTAGATAGATACTGAACCTGGAGATAAGAAAAATTGCATCTTAGACACTGAGCAAGTCATTTAACCTGTATTTGCCTCAATTTCATCATCTATTAAATAAGAATAATAACACCTCATATCCCAGAATTGTTCTGTAGATCAAATGAGATCATATTCATAAAGCATAGCTATTATTATTTACAAACAAGATATAAGTTCCTTGAGGACAGAAACTGTTTCATTTTTGTCTTTGTGACTCTAGAGCCAAGCACTGAGCCTTCTATATAGTAAATGTTTAAAAAATGCTTAATGAATTGTTTAATAAATTGTTTCAAAAATATGTTCAAATAAATAAAAAATAGAATTTTAGTATATCAGTTGTAAATCTATATTTGAATATTTCTAAGATATTTGCTAAATACTTGAAAATGTTGAGTAATTTAAATGTTGCAAATCTAATTTCTGCTATTAATTTACTTAGTAAGCCAATTTATTTAGTAAGTTTCTTCATAGAAAGGGCCAAGTTTAATATCAACTAGCCTTCATCTGAATTATTAGGAATTTCAAATTAATGGAATCCAAATTAATAGTGTTTTACACTAAAAACAACTTTCCCTAATTCCATTTTCTCCTTCCCTTTTTCTCCATGTCCTTTCAAGGAATAAATGAACAAAACTATTATTTTTCAAACAGTTTGACTCTAGACGTATTTGGAGCCTGTTTCACATTCATTTCCTTCTTGCTTCCCTAATAATCCCTGAAGACTGTGTCACAAAACAAGGCTTTTGAAACTTGCTCTCACAATTTGGAGGTAAGGTTGATACAGAGAATTATGAATGTAGATTTAATGCTGGAGGAGAGAGGGAGAGGGAGATACAGACAGACAGACAGAGATGTAAACTGACCCCTGTTGATTGTATCCTATATCCCATTTTCCCCTTCACCTAATCTTGCCAAAGATGCTGGCATGACAGGAAATGACATGTTGAACTTGGGGGTTGAGCACCTTGGGACAGGAAGGATCAGTATGTAGCTTGCTTTTGGAAGGTACCTGGCCCAAGGTACAAGACCACTTCCCAAGTGCCACCCCTTGTCCAACCAACTACAGAAGGGTATTTAACAGAAAGCACCACTACTTCTTAGCTTCTTCTTTGACTTTAACTTCCTTCCAGAAGGATGGGTTTTTCTCATGCTCTTTCTTAGACCACATTGAGCACCATGAGTCTCCCCCCATGCCATGTGGCTAGACTAAGCCAGACCTCATGGCTGCCTGTCTCTCTGTCTCTCTGTCTCTCTGTCTCTCTGTCTCTCTCTCTCTCTCTCTCTCTCTGTCTCTCTCTCTCTCTCTCACTCAAGCTTGGACCTCTCTCTTTCTGGTCCAATCAGCTCTCTCTGACTGTCTTTATCCCTGCCTGCCTCTCTTCATCTCCCATTCTGTATCTCTGTTTACCAAGCAAACTCACCTAGCCCTTTGTCATTCACCCTGTCTTAAAGTACTTGGTTGACCATTGGGGAGGAAAAAAAATTTTTTAACTTGTTTACTCTGCTATATTTCATAATAAAATCCTGAGCAGCTTTAAACTCCCAGAGAGCACACAGATTCATTTGTCTTTCAGTGACTCATTTCTCAGTTACCCCAAATTTCTTCCCTTATCTGGTTACCCCAAATCCCTGCATCAACAAGGTGATGTTTCTCAGGAAGTTATCACCTATTTCTCTTCCATCATAGGCAAAAATTCACCATAATTTGTAAGAATAATAGAACTCAAAAGTTTAAAGACAAAGAGGTGACATTACTGAGATGATATTTTTATTTTGTTTGCATTTTGGTATGTTGGGATTCAATAATACATTTAGAAAAATGATAATAATAAATCCTGATTTTTCCAAATTTTCTCCTCTAAAAATATACCATTAGAAAAAAACCAAAAAACAATTACATGAAAATGTACATTAAAAAAATTACATGAAAATTTACATTAAAAACCAAATTGTCTCATGAATAAGCCAATATATTACATGGCATTCTTAGGCACATATTTTATTAATTTATTTGACATCTTCACAATATAATATTTGAAATATGAGAATAAATATTTTCAATATATGCCTCTGAGATCTTGTCACCTAAAGGAACTCTTTAAGTACATTGAATAAAGGGAAAAGGACTGAAATTGCAATCCATCAACAAGCATTTATTGATCACTCACTATATACTAATCACTATGCCAGGTGCTAGGTATCAGAAGACAAAAAATGAACCAATTCTTTCCTTTGATTAGTCAACATTATCAAATTAGTCAATATTGAATAATCAGGGTAGACAAGTACATAAATAGGGACATGTAAAATAGATATAAGCTGTTGAAGGGTAAGGACAGGATATTAGCAACTGAAGGGAATCAAGGTTTCATTTAGAAGCACATAAGTTTTGTCTTGGAGGAATCCAAGGATTCTAAGAGGCAGAGGCAAAATATATTAAGACGTGAAGGATGTTTAAAGTAACGGCACCCCAACAGGAAATGGAATTAATGTCACATATAAGGAACAATGAGAAGACAGACTGCATTAGAATAGAGAGCACATGAAGGGAAGTGGTATGAAACAGGCTGTAGGGTTATTCAGTCAATTAATAAGCATTTAATAAGTGCCTACCATATGTTAAACACTGGGGATGCAAAAAGAACCCTGATAGTCCCTGCCCTCAAGCAACTCACACTTTAATGGAGAAGGAAGATCAACTAACAATTCTGAATAAGAAACTATAAACAGGATGACCAAGAAATAGTACAAAGAGATAAGGTGCTAGAATTAAGAGAAACTAGAAAAGGTTTCCAATGTAAATTGGGATTTTAACTGGAATATAACAGAAGTCAGAGTAGCCAGAAGGGTGGAGATGAAGAGGAAGAAGCTTGCAGGAATATCTACCAGGATCTCCCACCAGATTGACTAGGCTAGTTATTTTCCCTAAACATTTTTGTAACTGTCCCTAACATTTATTTGTTTCAACATTCTGAGGACTTGAGTTATTGACATAGCTTCCTGGTTACCTAAGTATGAAAAAGACAAGAAACAAGTATCTCCAAGTTTATCCTTCAGACTTGATTATAGAACCCCAAGGACAATACAGAAGGCTAGAATTGAACTCAGGTCATTCTGACTGAAAACCTAGCATTCTGTTCACTGTACCAGCTAACTGCTTCTGAAGCAAGTAATCTGCATTCAGCTGAATCAAGGCTGTGCCTTCAATGAATATCCTTCCCCTGCTCTGAATGTCCTTCCTTTGTGATGACTAAGAAAATCTTTTTTGATAACTGGTATGGCTTCTCTGAGTATCTCATTTCATTGCAATCTCAAACATAACCTCAGAACCTAACCAGACCAGGTCAGACCTGGTTTACTGCAATTAGACAGTTAAAAAGTATCAAATAAATACTTTTAAACAAATTAGATAAATAAACAGATAAAAAATTGTTTAAAAGATTTAAATGTCCAAAAAAGAGATTTTATTTCCTACTGGAAGTCATAAAGAGCCTCTAGAATTTACCAGTGCGATATGGTCAGAAGATTTAGGAAGACTTCTTTCTGAAAGTCAAAAGGCTTAAGTCAGTCAGAAAACATTTACTAAGTGTCTACTACTTACCAGGCACCTAGCTAAACACCAAGTATGCAAAAAAGATTCAGACAATCCATCCTCTCAAGGAGTTTATGGTCTAAAGTGGAAGAAAATAATTACATATAAGCTATAAACAAAGTTCTAATATACCACCATAATTCTAATTCTACCACCATAAGCAAGATATTTCTCTCTGATTTTTGGTTTCACCAGCTTTCTCTCCCCCACACCCCCAGTAGAATATAAACTTTGTGAGGACAGGAATTTTTTTTCTTGTCTGCAACACCAGAACTTAGCACTGTGTTTTTTACAGAGTACTTACTAAATAAATTCTTGTTGAATTGTATTGAATTAAATAAAAGCAGGAAGAACAACTGGATATGGCCAAGGACATAAAGGGAAATCAATCAAACATTGCTTTGCCATTTCCTAAATAGGGAAAAAAATCTATAAAGATGGAAAAGATTTTCAGTGGTGATTTTATTCCTTCTACCCACCCTTGCTTCCAAAAAAAGACACTTCTTGTGACCACAAGCTCACTCTACTTTGCATTTGCAGTTCTGCTTATTCTCTATTCCATAGAACAAGATGCCTCTTCCAGCACATTAGAAATCTACTTATTGGGGTAGCTAGGTGGCACAGTGACTAGAGCACTGGCCCTGGAGTCAGGAAAACCTGAGCTCAAACCCAACCTCAGACACTTAATAATTGCTTAGCTGTGTGACTTGAGCAAGTCACTTAACTATATTGCCTTGCAAAAATTAAAAAAAAAAGAAATCTCCTTATAATGTTGACTGACTGAACCTTAGATATACCCAATACCTTCCCAACTCCCTTAGCTTTTTCTCCCTTTTTTTGTTCCCCTGGTATATACTAGGCATTTAACAAATGTTTATTGGATTAAACAACAACTAATTTATATATCTACTTTTTCATCTCTAAATTTTTATGAGAATAGTTTTTATAAAATATTTTTTCAAAAAATTGAGCTTTTATGAGAATATATATATATATATATGTCTATATGTCTTTAATGAATATATATGAAAATAGACAATTGATAGATTAATCAAAAGATAGATATGGAAATAGATTGACAGATTAGAAAGATAATAGATTGATATATAGACATGTAGAGATAGATAAATGATGAAAGAGAGAGAGAGAGAGAGAGAGAGAGAGAGACTGACATATAGTAGATTGGTACAGACCTGGGATTTCCTTCATTTGGGGAACGTGTGGGAATTCCCTATATTAGCAATTCTTCTATAACTTGAAGAATTGGTCCAGAGCATTGAGAAATTAAATGATTTACCTATTGTCACGTAGTATATATCCAAGGTAGAACTTAAATTCAGAATTTCTAGTCTCTAAGGCTAGACCTCCATGTTCTATGCCACATAGTGTCTGAAAAGAAACTATTTGTACCAAGATATTTGTAAGAGTTAATGCCTGAAGGTGCTATATAAATAATTATTATTACAATCATTACTAATAGTAATATTATTTGGAATTCCCTCCACTTAAGTCCTTCTCCAATGCCTCATTATGGTGTGAAGATGATCCTCCTTAGTTTGGGAAAATTATGTCAGCAAAGAGTAAATTCTATTAGGCTCTACAAAGCTAGAATGCTTTGTGTATGTATATATTGGAATAGATTTTATATCTGACTTTTGAAGATCTGCCGAGAAAATTTCAGAGATTCCTTCTGCACCAAGAAATTAGCCATCAAGTGATGGTTGTTTGTTAGTGAAAGCTATTCATAGAAGAGACAAAAATACAAAATAGTTTTTAGTCTTATATATCTCCTGTTTCTCATGTCAAAAGTGGAATGGAAGCCATAAGAATCGTGTAATGTCAAGACTAACAAGAATTTAATTAATGACATTCTTAAAATATGAACACCATTCAACATTCAAAAGACTAACATACTACAGTGGAAGAATTACAACATAACCATAACAATAGTCTCAAATAAATCAGAAAACATAATCCAAAATTAGCTAGAAAAATAGCTCACAGAATCTCTTCAGAGGAAACAAATACAGTTGATGGAGCTGTTTACAATGTGGCCCCAAACATAATTTTTTAAGTACTTACTAGTGTTAATCATTATTTTGCTTTGGCTAAAACAAAATAACAAAGTTAGGTTTTGGCTTTGTTTGCTTTTTTAATTTTAGTTTTAATATTTTATATTTAATATTTTAATATTTATTTTGAGTTTTACAATTTTTCCCCAATCTTGCTTCCCCTCCTCCCACCCCCCCACAGAAGGCAGTTTTTTATTCTTTACATCATTCCCATAATATGCATTGATCTAAATTAAAGTTAGTTTTATAAATGAAGTTTAATTCTCTAGGATATTACCACGAAACCATGGATGGATGGCATCCTTATCAATGTCAATGTTTTTCCAACATTTTGGGGAATTTCTATGCAATTTAGACAAAGAACCGTGAAACTTTAGGTCACCAACCAATGTGATTTCATATAGATGACGTGCTTTTACAAATACAATTCTCTCAAATCTTATAATATTTACTGAAAATTCCTATTGACAAAAATTCCACTTATGCTGAAGAGTAAATGTTTACAAACAACAGGATTTTCTTTCTGCACATCCAGGAAATCTCTCATCTTAAAGTTTGTTGATCAAGGTACTAACATTGTGATAACCAGATAGATATTGACACAGGTGAAATCAACATTGTAGGAAACAGGCTTTACATAACAGACTAGCATTTTATAAGCCCTAGTTAAAGGTTAAGAGACTAATCAGAAATATATATTGCTTAAGAAATATTAAGAAATAATACTTTTGTTTCTCATTGATTACTTTGATGTTTAACTGACAAGATCTTTTTTTCTCCAGGATTTCTTATTAAAGTGTCAACCAGAGCAGTTTCCATGTCTTTCTCAGGATGACTCTCCATCTAATGCACAACATGAAAGCCATCCTTTGAGATGAACATTTTGAAAAGGTCTGCACAGACAAAACCTTTTCCCTTTAATCCATCAAAAAGGACAGGCCCTGTAGAGAGACAGGGATAAATAGTTCTGGATCTACTTTCCTAGGGGCTAACAGGAGAATTATATTTCCTTTTTAATAGGAACTATAAAGATCAAGAAATATTAATAAGTTATTTAAGGATATGAGAGTAGACACTAGTTATAAAATACTATGCTATAATTGAGAATACAAATTAGAAAAGAGAGACACTTCCTGCTCTCAAGAGTCTCACATTCTAATGAGGGAACTGAGACATATAATAAAGCACAACCATGTCCCAGCATGTTGTACATGTAGCTGATTAGGAGAAACTAGTACTATGAAGTGGAAATTGTCAACCTTGGTCCTAGAAGTGCTAGAGATTGTATGAGACCTATTTTCCCCATGATGCAGCATGACTCCTATAGAAGATTATTTTGTTTGTCCTCCTCCCCCACCCCCCCACCAGAGTACAAGAGGTGAAAGGGATTTGAGAGGGATTAGGTGGAATTAAATTATAATCCCTCAGGAATGTGTGTAAAATCACTCTCTCTCTCTCTCCCTCTCTCTCTCTCTCTCTCTCTCTCTCTTCTCCTCTCTCTCTCTCTCTCTCTCTCTCTCTCTTTCTCTCTTCTTGCTAATTGTTTTAATGCTGATTAAAATGTTTTACTTTTTAAATGTATATTCCTGTAGTCTACCAGTAAGGGTTGTTCTAGGATAGAGGATTAAACCAAATGAAATATACTTATCCTGAAAAATACCACCATAATCAATCTAGTAATTACGAGTACAGGATTGAGTGATTCATATACTATATATACTATGAAGATAATTGTAGCTTTCATATCAATGCCCATTAATGAGGTCAAATAAATTGAGAAATCCTTGGAAAAAAGTTTTATGACATCCTCCAAACATTGCCAGAAAGGTTAGTGTTGCCATTGAGAGTTGGTGAAAGTGAATGAATTCATATATAGCCCTAGCTAAAACAGCTCAGAATTTATTTTATAAAACTTCAAAGTTAACAGATTAAAATTTTTTCTCCTAAGAGAGACAGCAAGCTGCTTGAGGTGAATAAGTGACTTGCAAGCTAAGCCTAGGTAAGGTGCCTGAGAGAAAAGAGAAGAAAGAAGGCTTTCAGAAGACCTGACTGGGCTGAGACTCAAGTAAGTCCTCATCTCTAGGAGAATTTAGGCCAGACTTTTATAGTCTAGCCCACTTTCAGGGCAGAATTTGGGCAAAGGGAAAAATCCCTCCCCCTCTATTTAGCTGAGGTCAGGTAAGGGGTTGGAGGAGAGGAGTGGGAAATGAGCTGAGTTTGCCCTTATCTTGGTAAATTTACATTTTATAAAGGCATTACATGGAAAAATAGGAGTCAATTTACATCTGATTAGGGTCTAGGAAGCCTAGGGAGCCCTCAGACTGGCACAGATAACATTTTAAAACTAGACATATGTTTTTCCCTACATACAGATATTTTTTCCTTCTACAAAATTTGTTTTTCAATTACAATGCTCCCCATGCCCATGATTCCCTGCATCACTAATTGAGAAAATAATACCATAATGTTTGGCAAACTTCAATTTGAAAGTGAGCAGAGAGGTTGGGGAAAATTAGACTGGAAGAAATGATTAGGAATCAAGGAGTAAAAGATGAGCAGACTATATACAAGGTTTATGCCTAGATAGTATGAATATTTTTTCAAAAAAGGAATTAAATATACTAGAGTCATCTCAAATTCAACATGTCTAAATTAGAACTCATTATTTTCCCCAAGGTTTCCTTCTACTAAACTCTTTCTACTAAGAGGTCTGCCTTTCTTCCACTCTCCCAGATTATAGCCTTAGTATTTTCCTTGATTCTTTTTTATCCCTTATCATACATTTTCAATGAATTGCCAAATTGTGTTTCTATCTTCTTAATAACATTTGCATGTGACCCCTTATTTCTACTCATAGAGGTACTACTTTATCTGAAACCTCTATCATCTCTTACATGAACTGCAATAGCACCCTAATTGGTCTTCCATTATTTTCAAATTGTAAATATAATTATGTTTCTCCTCTACTTCCTAAACTCTAATAGCTCTTTATTTTATTTCTTCTAGAATCAAAAATAAATTTCTTCTTTTGATTTTCAAAAACCCTTTCTAACCTGATCCTAACCTATCTTTCTAGTCTTATCCCTCTCTATCCCTCAAAGGTTCAGGTAAATTGGTTTTTCTTTCTATTCTTCCTGTGTGGGTGAGTGTGTTCAGCACTGATTCTCCTTAAATGTAATAGTCAGAAGACCTGGACAGGAGAACTAAAAGACGTTTATTAGCTCTTCTTGAGAAGGGGGGAACAGCATCCTTTAATATGTGTAACAGCTCTTAGAAGGGGGTGCAAAGTATGAAGACATGCAAGCCTCCTTTTATCCTAATCCCTAACATAGTCCCATCCCCCTGGCCCACTACCTATTGGCTGGATAGCTGGGCTCACAATCTTTCTGCAAGTATCTAGCTAAACAATGCAAAGTAATTCGAGTCTTATTTGTATAATTTCTTCAGACCCAGTTTTACTCTATCAGAGAAATAATATATTTCCAATCACTGCAGTGCTGTATAACCTTTGTTTTGCCTGACTTTGGGGGAAGTAATTTTGCAATCCTAGCTGACATAGCCTTAGGGAAAAGGAAGGATACTCAAAACTTTGAGGGAGGCTTCACCTAGTTATAATCCCCCTCTTTCCTACATAACATTTTTTGCACGGGGTCATTCCCCCTTTCTTAGAAGGCACTCTCTTTTTATTTCAGGCCCAAAGAAACTCTCATATCCCTTTCAAGACACAGATAAAGCAGTATCTATAGGAAGTTATTTCTAATCCTCCATTTGCTAATATCCTCCATACCAGGGGTAGGTTGGTAAATTTTAAATATCCAGGTAAAATATTCATGGCACACTTCTCAGTTTAATATGCATTATTCACATTTTCTCCACAACTTTTCCTAAATCTAAACAATCACCAAAATTATAAATCAAGCCCTGGTGATTGTCAATTTCCAAGGTTTAAATGCTCTCACTAAAAATTTAACTCTGCGCTCTAATAAACTTATTTTTAAATTTTATTTATTTTTATCCATATGTACATGTATATTTTTAAGTTACAAAATTTCCTTCCAACCTCCCTTCTCACCTTTCTCCCCTCAGTGGCAAACAGTCAGGTTAGCATTGTATACACCTATTTTGATAAACATGTTTACAGATTAGTTATTTTCAGTATGAAGAATTAGGATTAAGGGAAAGAGATACATAAGAGAGATAATTTTTAGAAAGTGTTTATCAGATTCTGAAGGGTTGGTTTGTGTGTGTGTGTGTGTGTGTGTGTGTGTGTGTGTGTGTTGTGTGTGTTGAGAGAGAGAGAGAGGAGAGAGAGAATTTTGTTTTGTTTTGCTTTTCTTCCTCTAGATTCAGATAACATAGTCCATAGCCCATCTAACACAATTTTCCTAGCTCTCTGAATTGCTGTGAGGAGCTACTTCCATCAAGTTTGTTCATCTCACAATATTGTTGTTGATGTGTATATTGTTCTCTTGGTTCTACTCCCTTCTCTCAGTCTCATAAGTCATTCCATACTTCTCTAGAGTTCAACTATTTATGATTTATTATAAAAAAAATAGTATTTCATAGTATTCATTTACCGTAACTTGTTTAGCCATTCTCCAATTGATGAGCATCCCCTCAATTTCCAATTCTCTGCCCCTACAAAAAGAGCTGCTATGAATATTTTGGAACACGTAGGACTTTTCACATTTTTTAATAATTTCTTCTGGATATAGACCTAGAATTGGAATTGCTGAGTCAAAGGTATGAACAGTTTTATTGTTCTTTGGGCATAGTTTTATATTGTTCTCCAGAAAGGTTGGATCCATCTAATTACCTTATGAGAGACTGTTTTAGTACCTTACCACATTCCCTCTCTTCCTAACCATCTTGTATTTATTCTATATTTATTTTGTATAAATTTCTATATGAACATGGTATTTTCCCAGACAGAATGTAAGATTCTTGAGAGCAGGGATTTTATTTTATCTCTGTATCCCTAGGCTTTTAGAGTCCAACACATAATAGGTTCTTAAATATTTATTGATTGATTCTTTGGCTGCATATAAAGGCCTAGAGTTGTTTTTATGACTTTACCATAACTGGTTCAAGATGAATCAGTCATTTAAGCTACCTGTGTGAAGTCAGACAGAACTAATAGGACAAAAGCCAAAATAAACAAAAAATTGGGAGAAAAGATAGGGGGGGAAAAAAGAGATGTTATTATAGTTCCAACCAGATCTGTTTTAAGCAAATTGTTCATCCAATAAAAGGGGAAACAATAATAATGATGAAGTGTCTTTGTTTTTTTCCCCTTATTTTTATAGAAGTCACTAATGTCCTCTTAGTCACCCAAGTTTGCAACCATGGAGTCATCTTTGAGTCCTCAACCTCACAAATTCTATATATCCAATAAATTTCCAAGTCTTATAAATCGTACCAGCACAGTATTTCTCACAGTTGTCCACTTCTTCTTAGTTGTTATATCCTACCTGATACATTTCTTGATACGTCTACTTGCCTCAAATTACAATTTAGTGACTTTGTATGCACTTTCTTTGCATATATTTCTCTCTATATATTTTGTATCTCTCAATAGGATGAAAGCATCTTGAGGGCAGAAACTGTTTCATTTTTGTCTCTTACTACCTTCAGCACCTAGTAAAATGCCTGACACATAGTGGCACTTAATAAAGGAAAAAATATGTTCAGCAAAACTTGTCAACAGATTAAGATTATTCCATTAAGACATAAAGTATATAATATGTTCCATATTTAGAATCTCACATCTCTCTAAAAAGGAGGAAAAATATTTCTCCTTTCTTATAAAGAAAGGACTATGGATAGGTGAAAGGAAAGAGTTAGAAATAGTAAGAAATCAATAAAATAATTTAAGCAAAGGAAAAAAGCCAGAAGGGTCAAACCATAAAGAAAATGACAAGACTGGATCCAAAATTATTCAATACCTAAGAAGGGGAAGCTCAAGAAATAGGTCAGGCTAAAGGACAAAGAGGGCCAAGATGAATCAGATATGGCATGCTAAGAGACATTTGTGGCTAATGATTCCAGACTATTAGAGCTGGGGTTTTGGTGCCTGCCTCCTACCTGCATTCTGGTTCTGGAATATTTTGCCCAACTGATCCTTAAGGTGGTTCAACCTCACCAAGCTCTCATTCATGACCAAGCCCTAACAAATGAAGGAAAAGTAATTTCATTTCTTTTATTCCCCCAAAGTTCATCTATTTTTATTTTTTTAACATTCATCCATACACATATGCATATTTCTAAGTTACAAAATTTCCTTTCCACCCTCCCCTTAGCAGCCAAACAATCAGGTTAACATTGTACATACATATTTTTGATAAACACATTTACAAATTATTCATTTTTAGTATGAGGAATTAGGATTAAGGGAAAGAGATATATGAGATAATTTATAAAGTGTTCATCAGATTCTGAAGGATTGGGTTTTGTTTTGTTTTTGTTTTATTTCTTTTCCTCTGGATAGAGATAACATTATCATAGTTGGTTTAATAGGGTGTCCTAGCTCTATGAACTGTTGAGAGGACCTGTTTCCATAAAGGTTGATTCATCTCACAAAGTTGTTGTTAATGTGTACATTGTTCTCTTGTTTCTGCTCCCTATTTCATTTCTTAATAGCCTTGACATTCAAATTTCCTGGACTTCTTTCTTGTATTTTCTCTCTTACTGCCCTATAGAGCTTTCCTGTTAAGCAACATTTTATCAAGATCAAACTCAAAAGTTTAAGTCATATACTTCAGCAGTAAACTTTAAATTTAGCAATAAATGCCAGCTCCCTGGAGTCCCTAAAAACTTGAGATTTCAAGTCTGATTATTTGATTCAGGAATGAGTTACTATAAAAATGAAACAGAATAACAAAACCTTATAGCTGTGTAAAAGATTGCAGAAGTCACCCAAACTTAACAGGTACCAGAACAAGAATCCTCCTAAAATAAAACTAAAAAGAGTTTGTCCAATTTTTGATCAAAGCTCTTTAAGGAGAGATAGAGATCTGAATAGCAGTTTTGTTTGCTCAAGTGTAATCTATTTGAAGAGACAATGAGCCTTAGTGGAATTTGAGGTAAGAAAAAAATTGTATCATCTGTTAACTTCCTATGGGAAATGAATATTCTTGCTATATTAGTGTTAAGATTATTTGTCCCTATTCAGAAAAAATAGATCAACACACAGTAGGATAAAAATTCAGGTCACCCCACCTAAGCTGTGAGTTTTTTACACCTAGGCTGCAAATATAAACATATTATATGCATACATTTATACATATACAATGTTTGTTGTATATATATATATATAATATATATATATATATATATGTCGTATATATATGTGTATATATATTATACACACATATACATATATATGTGTGTATATATATATATATGTGTGTGTGTGTGTGTTGGTGTGTGTGTGTGTGTGTGGTGTGTGTGTGTTACAGAGAACTCACTACCTGCATAGAGTTCCTTCCACTTTTAGAGAACTCTATTTGTTAGAGTAATCCTTCAAAATAAGCCTAAATTTGTTTCTCTGACACTGTAATCACAAATTATAAATTAAGAGGTAGAAGGAACTTTAGAAATCATTCAGGCTAATTTGTCCATTTTATCAGTAAGAAAATTAAGACAAAAAGAGGTTTAAATTACTTATAACTTTCCCAGGTTCATACATGGAGGTAGCTATATAGCACTTTGGATAAAGCAATGAACCCAGAGATAAGATGACTTGAGTTTAAATCCAGTCTTAGATACTTACCATTTGTATGCCCCAGGCAAGTCACTTAACATATATCTGATTCAGTTTTCTTATTTGTTAAATGAGGATAACAACAGCACTAACCTCCCAATTGTTGTGATAAAATAAAATAAAACTTGCTAAGCACTTTGTAAACTTTAGGGGTGCTGTGTATATTTCATGATGGTTGTTTTCATCATCATCATCATATTATTATTAATAATATTACCTAGAGATGCAGAGTCAGGAGCAGATCTCAGAAATGTTCAGTGTTTGCTGTCCATGTCCTATTATATTTCCCAAAGCTGATTTTTCATTTTTCTGGTAAAAAGACAATATGTTTTTGCTTGTCTAAAATCAGAGATAGTGTTTGATTATTGATTTGGATGGAAGATAGTCAGCTACTCTTGTTTTCCTATGCTTTACCCATGTCATCAGATGAAGAAGTTACTTTAGAAGACAAGAGGAGCTCATTCAACCATAGACTGGGGGGGGGGGGGGAGAAAAAATTAAATTAGACACAAATCTACAGGAATAGACATCTATTATGTCTATCATAGTTTGAGCCAGTGATAAACCCCTTGGCAAATAAATATTTTCTGAACAATCTCATTGTTAAGAACATTTTGAGTCAGATTTTTTTAAGCAAGTCACTAAATCACTTGGTGCCTCAGTATTATCTCCTTTAAAGGACAAGCAGTGACAGATTTCTATTGGTTAACCTTATAATACATCCCAAAAGTCAATATGATGAACTTTTATTTTCATGCTTTTATAAGAACATTTCTTGTTGACCAGCCTTCTGATGATGATAATGAATTTGTCTGAACTTAGCTAGGTTGCTTCCAATACAATAATAAAAATTTTTCTCATGTAGTAACACCTACCAGACATCATGCTTCACTGGAATTACCTCTCCACTAGAAGGAGAAAGCACAGTAATGTTGCTATTGTTCAGTTATTTTAGTTATATCTGACTCTTTGTTACCCCATTGGGGATTTTCTTAGCAAAGATACTGAAATGGTTTACCTTAACCTTCTTCAATCCATTTTACAGATGGGAAAACTGAGGCAAATAGGGTTAAATGTCTTGACCAGAGTCACACAGTTAGTGTCTGAGGCCAGATTTGAACCCAGGAAGATGAATCTTCCTGATTCTAGATCTAACATTCTATCCATTGTAACAACTACTTTGTATTTATCAGACATTTTAAGGTTTGCAAGGTATATAAATATCTCATTTTGTTCTCAAACTAGAATGGGAAAGGAAGTGCTATTATTATGTTCATTTTACAAATGAGGAAACTGAGACTGAGGTTAAGTTCCTGATCAGTCTCACAACTGAATTTGCATTTGAACTTGTTTTCCTGATTCCAGATCTACAATGGACTCTACTTACTTACTGGGCTCTATTCTCTTTACCCTCTAGCTTTCATAGATTTCAATGTAGGGGTAATTATAAAACCAAATGAAAATTAAACAAACCAACCAACAAATGAACACACAAAATACCTAGTTCAACCACTTGCTAAACATTTCCTACTGTCAATTCAAACCCTACAAGTTCAAGTCCAATTTTGACCTTCTTCAAACTGGTTTATTTTTCTATCTTCTTTATTTCCTATCAATTTCACCACCATTGAGTGACATCACTATCACTTAAATCCAGCTCATTGGGGTTTTCTTCTATGTATAAAATAGGACTAAAAATCCACCCACATTATAGGTTTGATTTAAGAATCAAGTGAGAGATAACATGTAAAGGCACTTTGAAAAAACTTAAAGTGTCACATAAATGATGATCATGATGATGATGATTTTATATCCAGTTACAAAGTCCTTTGAATTCTTTCTGAATATATCTCCTAAATATGGGGCGGCTAGGTGGTGTAGTGGATAAAGCACAGGCCCTGGAGTCAGGAGTACCTGGGTTCAAATCCAGTCTCATACACTTAATAATTACCTAGCTGTGTGGTCTTGGGCAAGCCACTTAACCCCATTTGCCTTGGAAAAAGAAAACCCTAAAAAAATATATCTCCTGAATATCTCCATTCTAGATGATTACCATTCTAACTTAGACTGTCACTTTTTCACTTTAGGATTCTTCCTCCATCATTTATTCCAATTGCTTTATGATTGACAAGGACATCTGTGTATATTGTCTACCTTGAGGATTGTTGTAAGGAGAACAGTACTACATAAATCTTATTGTATTATTATCATAGCAGATAATCAATATTTAATAGAAAAGAATCATCTTTCAGGAAGGTTACCTAGAAAATCTTTATTAGTATATAACCTGAAAGTAATTTGGATTTTGAGTGAATTGTATAATTCATAAACAATCTAATTCTCTGATTGTGGCAGTTCAGTGATTCAGTGAACAGAGTCTTAGGCCTGTAGTCAGAAGACTTGTCTTCAAGACTGATCTCAGGCATTTAACTGTGACTTTGAACAAGTCACAACTTCTGCTTGACTTCATTTCCTCAACTATAAAATGGGTTCAACCATAGCACCTACCTCCCAGAGGGGTAGGTGAGATAATCTTTATAAAGAACAGTGCTTGGCACATAATAGATGCTTTGGTTACTTTATCTGAAAATTTTCTATGCATATCCTCTAAATATTTATTAATTGGAGATTGGTTCTCTATATATTTGAGTTCTCTCTATATATTTATAGTTCTCTCTATATATAGTTGAGAAAGGGTTTTATTAGAGAATCACATTGTAAAATATTTTTCAATTATAATTTATAACTGTGTATTTCCCCACCTATTTCCCCTCTGTTTATCCTACTTGTCCATCCTCAAGTGTCTTGCTTCTGATTACCATCTTTCCTAATTTGTCCTTTCTTCTATCAGTCCCTTCTTCTCTTATTCCCTTTCCCTCCTATTTTGCAGAAAGATAGATTTCTATATCTAACTGTGTGTTGAGTCCCTTTCTGGACTGCCTCAATCTTCCCCAGGCAGCTTTGAAGGGATGGGAGACAAGGAAGACAAGTTTCTCCCTATACTCCCAAGGTCTCCATTTATTTACCAAAATACAAGTGCTTAAATACCTTCCCAGTCCCTTAAATCCACTCCCAGTCCCTTAATCCACTCCCACTCCCATGGTGCTTAGTAAAATAAGGCTCTGGGGCTCACAGACACCAGGGGGATGATAGTTTTACAGTGCTCCCACACACACACACACAACAGTCCCTAACAACTATTATTCCCACTTTGAAAACAATTTTGATAAGAGTAAGATTCACTTATCCAACCCCCAAGAAACTTTCCCACCTTTCCTTCTACTGTAAATGCTCTGGTCCCTTTGATGTGAGATAAATTACCTCATTCTACCATTCCCTTTCCCTTTCTTCTAATACATTCCTCTTTCTCATCCCTTAATTTTATTTTCATAGATATTTTATTATATTCAATTCACACCTATGCCCTTGTCTCTATATACTCCTTCTAACTGTAATAATAATGAGAATATTTTTAGGAATTACAATTATCATCCTACCAAAACAGTTTAACCTTCCTGAATCCCTCATGAATTTCTCTTTCGTATTACCTTTTTATGCTTCTTTTGAGTCTTCTGTTTGAAAGTAAAATTTTCTGTTCAGTTCTGGTCTTTTCATCAAGAATGCATGAAAGTTCTCATTCATTTAATATTCACTTTTTTTAACCTCAAGAATTAAACTCAGTTTTGATGGGAGTTCATTTTTTGGTTATAATCTAGCTCCTTTGCCTCACCAGAATTATCCCTTTGATCTTTTAATGTAGAAGTTGCTAAATCTTGTGTGATACTGGCTTTATAAATATTTGACATTGTTTCTGGATGCTTTTCTCCTTGACCTGGTAGCTTTGGAATTTGGTTGTAATAAATCCTGGGGAATTTTTCTTTTGGAATCTTTTTCAGGAAGTGATACATGGAATCTCTTAATTCCTACTTTACCTTCTGGATCTGAGCTATTATGGTCATTTTCTTTGAGATTTTTTTTTAGTTTTTGCAAGACAGTGGAATTCAGTGACTTGCCGGAAGTCACATGGCTAGATTAAGTGTCTGAGGCTGAATTTGAACTCAAGTCTTCCTGACTCCAGGGCTTGTGGTCTTTCCACTTTCTAGCTGCCCCTTCTTGAAATTTCTTGGGGGGAAAAATGTATCTAGGTTCTTTTTTTTATTATGGCTTTCAGGTGATCCAATAATTCTTAAATTAGGTCTCCTGAATCTATTTTCTAGGTCATTTTTCTAATAGGATATTTTGTTTAAATCTATTTTTCATTCTTTAATTTTGTTTGATTATATACGTCGAATGGAATATTAGCTTTTACTCACCTAATTATAATTTTTTTTAGTTTTTGCAAGGCAATGGGTTCAAGTGACTTACCCAAGATCACACAGCTAGGTAATTATTAAGTGTCTGAGGACGAATTTGACCTCAGGTCTTCCTGACTCCTGGGCTGGGGCTCTAATTCTAATTTTTAAGTTTTTGCAGTGAGTTTTTGTACCTCCTTTTCCTTTTGAACAATTCTACTTTTTAAGTAATTTTTTTCATTGAATTTTAATATATCTCTTTTCATATGAGCAATTTTGCTTTTTTAAGTAGTTCTCTTCAGTGGATTTTTGTGACTCTTATCATTTGACCATTTTCCTTTTTAGGACATTATTTTCTTCAGTATTTCATTGTACCTCCTTTGCCAATATATTGACTCATTTTCATGATTTCCTTGTATTGCTTATTTTTTTCCTAAATTTTCCTCTGTGTCTCTTATTTGATTTTTTAAAAATTCTTTTATACTTTTCCCAAGAATTCTTTTTGATCGTGGACTGCCATTCACATTTTTCTTTTAGGATTTAGATGTAGCAGTTTTGGCTTTTCTTCTTCTTCTTCTTCTTCTTCTGAGTTTCTGTTTAAATCTTCCCTTTCTCCATAGTAATTTTCTATGTTCGAGGTCCTTGCTGCTGCTTGTTCATTTTCGAGTCTTTCTTTACTTTTACTTTATATTTTTCTTTACTTTTAGTTCATTTTTTTGTGAATTTTGTTTTCAGAGCTAGTTCTCTGTGTCTATTTTTCTGAGGGGAGGTATTTTTACTACTCCTCACCTGGCCTAAGTTCTCATCTATGAGCAAACATAGTCTTTTCCACCCTAGAACTGTGGTCAGAGTTACCAGCCATAAGCTTTGTTGTGCCAGTACTATCTTCTTCTGATCCATTGATTAAACCCCTTATGTCCTGAGAGTTCTGGAAGCCATCATTGCTACTGCTAATTCAGTCACCCCCAATAATAAATGCTGGTGTCTCACCCTGGTGTAACAGATCCTTTCTCACCCACATTCTGATTTGTCATTGGCTAGAAAATTGTTTTCCCCCCTCTCTTTTTGTGAGATCTACTGCTCTATAATTTGTTTTAAGATATAATTTAATGTGGTTTGGAGGGGAATTTGGGATAGCTTATGTGAGGTTCTGCCTTTTTTCTGCAATCTTGACTGCCTTCATATCTCTCTACTGTCTCTACTATAATAACCTACATCTCAGATTCTTTACTGGAAGAAATGAAGTGGCAAAGGCTACTTTGTAAAGCTGACTATCATAAAAGGATTGAGTGGAAGAAGGCAAAAGTCTCTCCCTATCCAGTGTACAGGTGAAAGGAATACTCCACCTATCAAAACCATAACTAGTATATTTACTGCTTGGGGTGAGATGTACTTTTTTTTAAAAATCACCACTAAATAAACTTTTAAACTCATATTCATTGGAAGAAGAGTAAAGGAGACCCTAGAATTCATCAAGTACACTAAGGAGGAGGGCATCTGGGAAGGGAGAAGTTCAAGGAGTTCACCTTGAGGTGTGACCCCTAAGGGAAAGTAGCTTCCTGGTTTGATTAATTGTTTTTGCTATCTAGGCACTGTTTAATTGTTTATACATTATGGAAACACACCAATACAAGAGCTATCAGTAATCTGGGTTAAAGTTCCAAAAGCATCACCTTTGTTAGATCTCTGCTGTTTCAGTCAAGGCAATAAGCTTTTATATGCCCTTATTATAAACCAGGCACAATACTAATCACTGGAGATATACATATAAGAAACATAACTCTTGCCCTCAAGGAGATTATATTCTGATAGAGTAAAACAATACTCTAAAAGGAGCCTAGGGAATAAGAATAAGTATGAACAAGAGCATGATGATGAGAATGAAGCATGGGCTAAAGGGACTATGGAAGGAAAGAGAGAGATGGCAGCTGAAATATGATTTTAAAGGCTTGAGAATATCTGAGACTTGACCAGGGACAGAATTAGGGAAAGAGCATGATTAGGGTGGCACCCTAGAGTGTATGCAAGTCCACTATCTATTTCTGGTTTAAGTTTTCCTTAGCAGTCACAGCCTAGGGAGCCTAATGTTGATAGATTTTCCCTTGTAGTACCTTCTGGTACTATACCCTTCCATCAAGAAGTAAAGAGTGACTAGGTGATGCAGTGAATAGAGCACCGGTCCTGGAATCAGGAGAACCTGAGTTCAAATCCACCCTCAAATACTTAATAAATATCTAGCTGTGTGACCTTGGACAAGTCACTTAACCCCATTGCCTTGCAAAAACCAAACAAAAAAAAGTAAAGAATCAATCTAAGTAACATTTGAAAGTCAGTTATATATGTATATATATATTATATATATTTCTACATTTTGCTGAAGAAAACTGAAAATAAAAAAATCTGGAAAGATAAAAGTATAACCATCTCTCAGAGCTCTACCAAAGAGATTTTTGGACATTTTTTGGTTTTTGTAACAGAGCAAATATAATTACTATTAAACCACTTGAGGTTTTAGAATAAATTGTATGCAGGATTTTCACCCCTAATTTCTCTACTTTGGTCTTAGTGGTGGTGAACTTAAATACTTCATTCCTCTATTACTCTATGCTATCCATGTAGATGAAAATTCAGAAATGCCAAAGCAGCCAAAATTTTACTCCCAGATTATAAATAAAACAGACCATTGTATTTGAAAGACTTCAATCATATACATGATGCTGGGAGAAAAGAGTGTGATTTAAAAGAATGTCAGTGGTTAAGAATCCCACCTCTTTTCATGCACTAACAAAGAAGGTTATATTTCTCAGGGCTTTTGAAGGAAATTTACTACATCCCTAAAATTAAGAGGTCCCCAGTCTTGTGTAACTGGAAAATTATACCTCATTATGCTATTTTGACTAATGTTCCTTTAATCCAATTTCTACAGATTCAAATTAACTCATTCATGTGGCTTAGTGTGGAAGTTGAGCTTATTGTTTGTTTTTCAAGTGACATTTAAAAAAATGGTTCTTTAGGGCTATTCAATGCCCATTATACAAAAGGAGGAAAACAAACCATTTCGTTACTTCTCATTAGCAGTGTTTGCAGTTTTTGTGTGACTATTTGACAGAGCTCACTTTTTGTTTCTGGAAAATATAGTTTGCTATATTTCTTACTTGCAAGCATTAGAGGAACTCCTGAACTTCAACCCCTAGAAAGTTTTGTTCATTGCTTTTATGCCCTGTGGTCTATGAGTAGAACTCAATGTATGAAGTTTTCTCAGAAGAAATAGAAAACACCTGTGACCTGGAACTCCTTTAAAGAAACATTGATATCAGAGGAAATTTTCCAAGTCTTACTAAGAGCACCCAATCATGGAGTTTAGACTATCCACTCCACTAGCACTGTTCTTTGGCTAGATTTTTCAAAATGAAGAAAGAATAAAGCCAGTTTCATGGAAGAACTCAGTGACTCAATTCAAGAAATAATTTTATTTAAAGACCAAAATTTTGTCCTAGATAGTAAGAACACAAAGAATAAACATTAATCCCTGCCCTTGAGAAACTTTCACTCTGAAACATACACAGATAAATAAAAGCATCAGGTAGTTTGAGGAGAAAAGATTAGCCACTATAAACATGTGAAGAAATTATGGAGGAGGTTGAACCTGACTTAATCCTGAAATAAAGGATTCTTCTTTCATCTTTACTTATATTCTACTAAACATGTTGAAAATTCTTTTTAGTTTGTCACTAGAATTTCCTGGTTTGAATCCTGTAGTCTTTCTAGACATGATTCCGAATTTTTACCTATTGTGTGCCTTTTATGATTTTGCAAATTAGAAATGTGCCATCAGGATTGGATATTGGGGAGTATCCAGTAATTAAGCAATTATGAGGATATGATTTTAAAAGTTTCTAATATCACTTGGGGCAATAGATTTTCTGGAATGTAATAAGTAAAATATGCAAATGGAGAATACTCTCCTCCACAAATATCTTCACAATGGGATTTTGTTCTTTGATTTTATGATGTCTGTTAACATTCCTGCTCCAACACCACAAGGGACCCCAGTTTAATCTGGGAGGGGTTACAGAGCACCTTGAACAATGATGCAAGGAGATTATGGCAATAATTCGGCTGTTATAATTAGTCTTATTTGCTATTGTTTGGGATTTCTCTGCCTTTCATTCAAGACAGTCATGGTTTAGAAATAACAAAGAGATGATACAAATACACACATTGTCCCTTTGCTGCAAATAATTGCTTGTTTTGCTGCATTTTTCCTGCTAAACTAAATGATAACTAAACTCCCATATGCTGTAAGGATCAAAGAGCCTCTGTCAGGATTCAGATTCTAATGATAATTTAAATGCAGTAACTTTCTGCCTTCTCAGACTATTTCAGTGAGTTTGATTAAATTTCTGTAATGTGTTATCATTGATCCAAATCCTTTATTTTTAAAAACTCACAATATAAACTTGGAAAAAATCAAACAATTTTCTGCAGCACTACTAATAACAAAGAGTGATGGATTTTATCATAGTGGAATCTATTGTTTTTAGAGGTTGTAGTCATCGTCATAGATTAACGAGCTAGAAAGGACATCAAACATAAAGGCTATTTCTTTCACTTTTACAGATTTGGAAAATGAGGCTCAGCAGAGTTGAATGGTTTGCCTATGGTCTTATAGGGAGTAAGTAGCACAGTAGAGTCAAATCAAAGTTCTCTTTTTCAAAATCAAAATTCTTTTAAGTCTCATGCTTCCTTTTACTGGTAATTTATTTCATATCATGAAATAAAAAAAATCTGGGAAAATAACATAGTAGAAGGAAATTTGACCTTGAACCAAGAAGACTAGAGTTCAAGTCTTGTTTTGGCAACAAACCATCTCTCTACCCATAAGAATGTTATTCAATCTCTCAGTGCAACTGAAACAACTCTCTAAGACAATGAATTAAAGACAAGTTGATGATCTGCAGCAATGAAAGGACATTTCTTAAATAGTCTAAATCAAATTCTAGGACAAAAGTAAAGAAAAATCCAGAAAGAAAAGATCATTACCATTTATGCAAATGAATGTATTTCACAGATGAGTTGTTTTTCCAAACCATTCTAATTGTCTGGAAAATATTAAATTGCTTTTTTATCTTCTTTGTTTAGCTTTACAATGTATGATTATAGATTTAGAGCTAGAAGATCAATCAAATATAACACTCTAATTTGTAGATGAAAAAATAAAGAGAAAATGAAGTTAAATAACTCAATACTACATAGCTAATAAGTATCTGAATTTGGATTTGTACCCATGTCTCCCTATCTCCAAGTCCACTGTCCCATTCACTATACCACATTGCATCTCCCATTTAACAAATAATATACATTTATCTTTCAACATATTTAAATATAAAGAAAAAGATTGGAGGACGTCCAGCCAAGATGTTGGAGAGCAGACAGGCACTGAGTTAAGTGCTTCCTGTGTCCCCTCAAAAATAACATGAAAGAAACCTATTAACAGAAACTTAATCAACAAAACACAGGAAAAGAAGCTAGAAGAAGAACACCTACCAACTAGGTTAGTCTCAGGGTAAACCAGGAGAGGAGATCAGAGGATCAGCACAGGGATAGTAATGGGGGGGTGGGCTAAAGGACCAGTTTTAGCCTCAGACATTGGTGAGAGACTTTGGTCAGGGGGAGGGGATGTCTGCAGCCTGAAAATCATCCAGCTCAGTGTGGGACCTGAACTCCATACTATTGGAGCACTCTCTCAGGTAGCCCAGGTCCCCCCCCCCAAACCCCTCATGCACAGGTGTGAACTCAGCTGAAAGGGAGATTGGCTTCCATCCCATTGTTCAAGGTCAGCCCAGACCCTGCTGCCCCTCCTCCCTCCCTCCAGGGCTGGGAGAGGGCTTCAATCACTCCAGAGAAAGCAACCAGCACCCCCCTACTGGCCAGCCCTTAGAATTACTAAGCCAAGTGAACAAAACCTCTAGGATCTTCAAAAGCAAACCTCTGAGAGCGAGCCCCCCCCAAACACAAGATCCTAGAAAAATGAAGAAAAACCAGCGAAAAGGGATTCCCATGGAGAAATACTTAGACAGACCAGATTCTAACACAGAGAGATCTAGCACTTCTGAGGAGAATATGAATTGGTCTCTAGCCCAGAAAGACTTCCTTGAAGAAATCAGGAAGAAGTTTAAAAATCAATTGAAAAAGTTGGGAAAAAGAAACTCAAGAGAAAACACATTGCAACAAGAAAAAAACTGGAAAATACAACTGGACAAAGACAAAAAGAAAATAATTCTCTCAAATCCTCAAATGGGAAAATGCAAAAAGAAAATAATTCTCTCAAATCATCAATTGGGCAAATGGAAAACTCCTTCAAAAACAGAATTGACCAACTGGAAAAGGAGTGTAAAATGTAAATGAAGAAAATTCTTCTCTAAAAAAAGAATGAAATCTGTGGAAACTAATGACTCCATGAGACCACAAGATTCCATTAAACAAAACCAAAAGCCTGAAAAAATAGAAGAAAATGTAAAACACCTCATCAGCAAAACCACTGACCTTGAGAATGAATTGAGAAGTAACAACCTGAGAATTATAGGACTTCCTGAAAACATTGAAGAGAAAAAAAAAAAGCCTGGACTTAATATTACAAGATTTAGTAATGTAAAACTGCCCTGATATCATGGAACCAGAGGGCAAAATAGTTATTGAAAGAATACATCGATCCCCTCCAGAAAGAGATCCTAAAATGAAAACACCAAGGAATATTGTGGCTGATTTCTAGAACTATCAGATAAAAGAGAAAATCCTGCAAGCAACCAGAAAGAAACAATTTAAATACCAAGGAGTCACAGTAAGGATTACACAGGACCTGACTACATCAACATTAATGGATCAAAGGGACCGGAATGAGATATTCCAAAGAGCAAGGGAGCTTGGAATGCAGTCAAGAATCCATTATCCAGCAAAGCTGAGCCTTCTCTTTCAGGGGAAAAAGATGGACATTTAATGAACTGGGAGACTTCCAACATTTCCTGATGAAAAGACCAGAGCTAAATAGAAAATTTGGACATCAAACAGGTGGCTCAAGAGACACATGAAAAGGTTTTAAAAAAGGTAATAAAAAAAACTGCTATCCAATAAGATGAAACAAGCTAAATCCCTACCTTAGAGAAAGACTCTAATAACTCTCAAGAATTGTAACTCTATCAGAGATAATATGCATAGCCAGAAGTGATAGACACTCATAACTTTTCTGTGGCTCGGATAAAATTATTTAAAAACAATACCTCCTTAAAAAGGGGGACAGTAAGGAGATGGGAGGAGAGGATGGAGGAGATTGAATGGGGTAAATCTCATTACAACAAGAGGTACAAAAGACCTCTTGGTGAACTCTCTCATAAAATATAAGTAAATAGCAGAGTGGATTAAAAACCAGAATCCTACAATATGCTGCTTACAAGAAACTCATTTGAAGCAGAGAAATACATATGGAGTAAAAGTAAAAGGTTGAAGCAAAGTAGATTTTGCTTCAGCTGAAGTGAAAAAAAGCAGAGGTTGCTTATCCTTATCTCAGACAAAGCAGCTGCAAAAATACATAGCATTAAAAGAGATAAGGAAGGAAACTATATCCTCCTAAAAAGTACCATAGACAATAAAGTAATTTCAATACTATATATGCGCACACCCAATAGCATATCATCCAAAATCTTAGAGGAGAAGTTGAGTTACAGGAAGACATAGACTGCAAAACTCTACTAGTGGGAATGATATATGTAAATGATATGTATATGTAATATATGTATGTCATGGAACACTATTGTTCTATTAGGAGAGATGAGAATTTAGGGAAGTATGGAAGGATTTGCATGAACTGATGCTGAGCAAGATGTGCAGAACCAGAGAAACTGTACACCCTGATGGCAGCGTGGGAGTGATGATCAACCTTGATGGATTTGCTCATTCCATCAGGGCAATAATACAGGACAATTTTGGGTTGTTTGTGATGGAGAATACCATCTGTATCCATAGAAAGAATTGTGGAGTTGGACAAAGACAAAAGACTATTACCTTTAATTTAGAAAAATCCTGTTATCTTATTATGTAATTTTGCTATCTCTCTTATACTTTATTTTTCTTCTTTAAGGATATGATTTCTTTCTCATCACACTCAACTTAGATCAATGTATACCATGGAAACAATGTAAAGACTAACAGACTGCCTTCTGTGGTGGGGGGGAGGGAAACAAGATTAGGGGAAAAAATTGTAAAACTCAAAATAAATAAAAACCTTTTTAAAAAAAGGACTGCATATAAAAATTTGAATCTAACATGGGTAGTTTGGAATTTTATTACTACTTTATTCAGCAACTTTATTTCACACACATTTCTGTGTCATAGTGGGAGTGAGGGGAAGAAGTGCTTAGGGTTAGTAACAAGGGAGAAGGGGCCTTGATGCAACTCCAAGTGATGCGATTCCATCATGCTCTTGGGATGATTGAAAATCCAGGTCTCCCTCTGAATTTCCTTTTGTTCTCTTCTGTGTATTTGTTTAATGATTCGTTAACACTTCTTTCTTTTGTTTTTCTGTTTTACATCATTTTCAGAATCTATTTGCTGCAAACATAAAATTTTCAAGAGTTTGCCTCTGACAGCATTTTCTCTTTCAGGAGTAGCAAGGGATAAGTTTACTGGTTCAGATCTACTGCAGAAATAAACTACCCAAAGGCTTGCATTGACCATGGCGAACTCTGAACTACTTATTGCTTGGCAATCCTGTCAGTGTGGTTCTTCTAGGTACTGACAACTTGGTTTATCCCTCTTGTTTACTCTCCTCTTAGATCTGATTGCTCTCTTGCTTATCACAATCCAAAATGAGCTTTTTGACTTCACTTTAGATATTTCTATTGGCCTGAGAATTTCTACTTATCTCTCCTGTTTGAAGCAGTCTTGAACTTTATGGCATTGTTATCTTTACCTCTTGGCTTTTGGAGACAAATCTTCTTCTTAATCAGCCATCATCTGACTTCTTGAGGGTCAGATTTATTTTATTTTCTGTCTATACAACCATAATTTCCTGTGTAAAGCAAAATTTTTTTACAATTTCAATCACAATTTCTTAATCTGAAAAAGGGGATAGTAAACCAATTACAGGGTTGCTGTGAAGAGGAACTTTATAATGTATAAAGCATCAAACAGTATTGCAATAGGAGTAGCAGCAGCAATAGAGGTAACAGAAGCAGTAGCAGTAAACCAGAAAGACCAGCCAATGGGGATTGGGTAATATCACTATTTGGACTGCCACATTTACCAATGGAATTGCCTATAATAATCTAAAAAATAGAGGAAAAGTATAGGTTTCAATATGGTCCAATAGATCATTGTCAACATGATCATCTCAATGCATAGGGCAGCAAAGCAAGCATCACTCCTTCATGATTTACTACTAAAGGAAATCAAAATATGTTGAAACAAATAAAAAAATTCAAATTTCTCATATGATAGAACTATATTCAGTATAAATAGTACTACCAGGTAAATTATGAATGTTCATGAAATAGAGTAAATACATTAATATTTTCATTTTGAGCTAGTAGAATACCATGGCAAAATTGGAAAGAAAATTTATAAATTATACCCAAAAGTTTCAGATTGATGTTTCTTAATGATATCATCATTTCTAGATCACATAACAAGATACTGTCAAACTGTTCAGGACAATCATATAAGATTATATCCATAAACCTACCTTAGGAAAAAAATAAGAAATGAAACAAAACGAAAAGTGAAGACTTTGAAAAAGTCATTGAAAATCTTCACTTGGGGCAGCTAGGTGTTGCAGTGGATAGAACACTGGCCCTGGAGACAGGAACATCTGAGTTGAAATGCAGGCTCAGACACTTAATAATTACCCAGCTGTGTGGCCTTGGGCAAGTCACTTAACCCCATTGCCTTGCAAAAAAACTAAAAAAAAAAACTTCACTTAAGGTAAACTCAAGAAAAAATCTTTTTAATAAACAAATGGACAAAAACAGTACCAATATTTTTAATGATATACTTTGAAAGGAGATGGGTGTATTTAGAGTAGAATTCCAAAAGAATTCCTTTTAAGTCAACAGGCTACCAGAAGCACAACTAGCAGAAAATATTCCAAAACAAAAATATTTTTAAAAGAATATGGGTGTTATAATCATTCTAAATAAGTATATTCTCCTATAGTATTTGGTCAAAAAATAGTCAAATTATTTCAGGAACTGCACACATCAGTATATATGTAAGACTTCCACAAGAAGAAACATAAGAAATGTGGTACTAACGAAACATACCTGCATTAACAAACATCAAATAACACTGTAGCAGAAGCAATATGGAAAAACTATTGAAGATCTATGGGAATGCATTAAAAAATCACATCAACATCTAGCTGGTGGAGGTAGTAGAACACAGAATGCCATAATACCCAATTAAAGGCAACAATAAGAAACATGTGGAGGTTGAAGCTAGCAACTTGGCCAAACCTCTCCCAATATTCCTTTCCGTGCAATTTTAAATAATGCCTCAAATCAATTTTGGAGTAGCAGAGTCAATAAAAAAATCAGAGTGAGACATTTTTCAAGCTCAAGACAACCCAGGAGGTCAGCAATAAATGTCTGTGACACTGGAGTCAGGGCAACCTGTTGAAACACATATTGAGACAGCAGCAGTGCTGTTGAAGGTAGCTGTTATAGCAGTAGCAGTAGCTGCAGTAATTCTTGGCCTAGAGACTATAAGGGTGTCAGAAAAAGATTGCAGGATACCTTTTGTTATTTTGTTATTACTTTATTCAACAACTTTATTGCATTCACAGTTCTGGGTCAAAGTGGGAGTGGGAGGAAGTGCTTGTGGTTGGTAACAAGGGAGAAGGGGTCTGATGCAGTTCCAAGTTAAAGATGGGCATCAACATTTGCAGTTACAATCTGGTCACAGACCCAGGGCTAAGAGTAATGCTGCAACTTGCTAGGGAATAGGGACCATTTCTGTGCAATAACCAGATCATTTACCAGGGAACAGTGATCACCCCTCTCCGAGATTATACCACCTTGAATGCACCAAAAACATGTAGACCCCCAGAACTAGCTGTGAAAATAGCATCACAAAAATCCTGAAGTTTGACATAGTACAACCCCAATCACAGATAAACAGAATACAACTTTAACATAAAGTTCAGTTAAGAAGTAGGCTAAAAAAAAAAATGAGCAAAAAACAACCAAATGACTATATAAAGCTTCTACATTGAGAATATAAGATCTTGAAAATAGCCACAAACAATTCTAAAGGGGGGGATGTTAATTGGGCACAAGCCCTTGAGCACACGAATTCCTGGAAGAATTAAAGTAACATTTGAGTGGTAGAGGAAATATTGGTGAAAGAAATGAGACTGCTGGAAGAAACAATGTGAAAAGATAATTAACTGCTTGGTAAAAGAGGCAGAAAAAATATCAATGAAAATAAGACCTTACAAAAGGAATTGGTCAAATGGTATAAGAGGTACATAGATTTACTAAGGAAAAGATCTTAAAAAGCTGAATTGGCAAAATTAAAAAGTTACAAAAGTTCAATGAAGAAATTAATTCCTTAAAAATTAAAATGGAGCAAGTAAAAGCTACTGACTCCATGAGATATCAATAAACAAACAAGTAACCAAAACAACAAAAAGTCAAAAGAATAAAAAAATTGAAGAAAATATTTAAAAATCTCAACAGAAAAACAACTGACCTGGAACATAGACTGAGGAGGAATAATTTAAGAATGGTTAGACTTCCTGAAAGCCACAATAAACAAAGAAACTAGTTGTCATATTTCAAGAAATTATCAAGGAAAACTACCTTAATATCTTAGATCCAATAGAAATTGAAAGGCTTCACCAATCACTTCCTGAAAGAAATCACCAAATGAAAACTCAGGAATATTTTATAGTCAAATTCCAGAGCTCTCAAGATGAATGAGAAAATATTGAAAGCAGCCAGAAACAATTCAAATTTCATGGAGCCAGGCAAGAACATACAAGATTTTTAGCTTCCATATTAAAGGAGAATAGGACTTGGAATATGATGTTCCAGAAGGCAAAAAGAACTAGTATTGCAAGCAAGAATGTATTACCTACTAAGAATATGGAATCTATACTTCAGAGGGAAAAAATGAATATTTATTGAAATAGACAACTTTCAAGCATTACTGAATAGAAAATTTGACATTCAAACATAAGACCCCAGAGAATCATAAAAAAAAAGGAAAATATGAGGGAAAAATCATAAGGTTAAAGCTGTTAGAATTTAAAATTTAATAAAGTTAAACTGTTTACATTCCTTTATGGGAAAATGATACATGAGCCTCCTCTGAACTTTATCATTATTAATGCAATTAGAAGGAATCTGCATAGACAGAGGGCATGGATATGAGTGAATTATACTGGAAAAATTTCAAAAAAATGAAGTGGTGAGAAAGAGAGATATGCTGAGAGAAAAAGGTAGAGGAAAAAAGGTAGAGGGGTAAATTTCCTGTAAAGGAGTACAAGAAAGAACTTTTACAATGGAGGGGAAATAGTGAGGTGATATGATGAGCAGTATTTGAACCACAGAATTGGTTCAAAAATGGAAAAATAAAAATACACACCTAAATGGACATAGACAACTAACTTGGCAGGGAAGTAGTAGAGGAATAGAATAATAGAAAGAGGTGATGATGATGATGATGATGTTCATCTTTTATAATGGAAGATGACTAGGTGATCATATATATATGATAACATGACTTGCATAATTATGTTATAGTGAGGAGAGTGAGTTCAAAGTCATCCTTCTCATTTGTCTTTTCCAGAACCACTTTACCTGATTTAATAGGCAACAGAACTATTAATGATGGTCTGGTTGCTGTGGGAGTCTCTTGGCCTTTGAATTGGTTTGTCTTTCTTCCATGTCACCAAGACACCTTGGCAGACCATCAACAGTGGGCAAGCAATAGCATGTGGTTTCTGGTGATAGAATAGGACAGCCCTATGTATCCAAACCTATCCCTTAATGAACTTATCATCAGTACCATCTTTCTTCCCAGAGTAAATGAGATAGAGGTCAGAAGCAAAATAGACTTTTGAAGAGAGACAAGATAAAAGTTTAAACACAAGAAAATATAGTAGTAATCATAAGCTTGAATGTGAATTAGATGAATTCATTGATAAAACAGAAGCAGATAGCAGAACAGGTTAAAAACTAGAATCTAACAATATATTGTTTATAAGAGACATACCTTAAACAGAAGGATATACACAGAGTTAAAAAGAAGGCCTGGAACAAAACCTATTATGTTTCAAAGTTAAAAAAAAGGAAGGATAGCAATTATGATCTCAGCCAAAGTAAAATAGATCTAATTAAAAGAGATAATCAACTTCCAAATAATTATTTTACCAAGCTAGAAATATAGTAACAAAATTCATCTGGAGCAATAAAAGGTCAAAAATAGCAAAGGGAAAAATGTAAAGGAAGGAAGCCTAGCTCTACTAGATCTAAAACTATACTATAAATCAGCACTCAACAAAACTGTCTGGTACTGGCTAGGAAATAGAATAATGGGTCCGTGGATTAGGGCAGATTCAAAAGAAACAGTAATAAATGACTACAGCAATTTAGTGTTTGACAAACCCAAAGACATTAGCTTCTAGGATAAGAACTCACTATTTGACAAAAATGTGGGGGAAAATGGAAAAAGCATAGACCCACACCCAATACTAAATTAAGATCAAAATGAGTACAGGATTTAGATACAAAGGACAACACCATAGATAAATTAACAGAACAAGAAATACTCTATCATCAGATCAATGGAAAGGGAACAAATTTATGGCCCAACAAGAAATAGAGTACATTATAAACTGCAAAATGAATGATTTTGACTATTTTAAATTAAAAAGGTTTTGCACTAATTAAATCAATGCTACCAGAATTAGAAGGAAAGCAGAAAACTGGGAAACAATCTTCACACCTAGGAGTTCTGATAAAGGTCTCATTTCTAAAATATATATAGAATTATATCAAATTTATAATGTCACAAGTCAGTTCCCAATTGATAAATGGTCAAAGAATAGGAATTGCCAGCTTTCAAGTAAAGAAATTAAAGCTATTATATATATATATATATATATATATATATATATATATATATATATATATATAATCATATAAAAATTCTCCAAATCATTATCAATTAGAGAAATGTAAATCAAAACAACTCTGAAGTATCATGTCACACCTATCAGATTGGCTAAGATGATAAAAAGGGAAAATGATCAGTGTTGGAGAGATTGTGGGAGGATTGAATCATTAATGCATTGCTGGTAGAGTTGTGAACAGATCCAACCATTGTAGAGAGCAATATGGAACTATGCCCAAAGAGCAATAAAACTGTTCATACCCAACAATTCTAATTCTAGACCTATATTCAGAAGAAATCATAACAAATGGAAAAAGTCCCACATGTTCCAAAATATTCATTGCAGCTCTTTTTGTAGTGGCAAGGAATTGGAAATTGAAGGAATGCCCAGCAATTGGGGTATCCTTAAACAAGTTATGGTACATAAATACTGTAGAATATTATTGTTCTCTAAGAAACCATATATGGTTGGAGTATAGAGAAGCATGGAATGAGTTACAGGATCTGATGCTGAGTGAAAGGAGCAGAACCAAGAGAACAACATACACATCAACAACATTGTGAGATGAACAACCCTGATAGATGCAGCTCCTCTAAGCAGTTCAGAGAGCTAGGACAACCCTATTAGACTGGCTATGGACAATGCTATCCTCATCCAGAGTAAGAAAAACAAAGCAAAATAAAACAAAAATCCTTCAGAATCTGAGGAACACTACATTCTTTTTTTTTAAATCTCTTTTGTATTTCTTTCCCTTAATCCTAATTCCTTCTACTGAAAAATCTGTAAACATGTTTAACACAATTGTGTATGTACAATATTAACCTGACCATTCAATGCTGAGAGGAGAGGGGTGGGAAGGGAGGATGGGAGAAAATTTTGTAACTTAAAAATATACATGTGCAAATGAATAAATGTTGAAAATTTTTCATAACATGTATTTGGAAAAATAAAGTATCAGTAAAAAAGAGATGATCAAGGAGAACACATTTTGCAAAACAGTTATCATAGACAATAAGTCATATGAAAAATTTTACAAGTTTTTCTGATGAACTCATTTCTCAAAAATATAGGGAACTGAGTCAAATTTATAAAATTAAGAGCTATCTTCCAATTAATAAATATATTAAAAATACAATTTTCAAATGAAGTAATCAAAGCTATCTATATCATCTTAAAAAACTCCAATAACTATTAATTCTGAAGTGCCACCTTGCAGTTATAAGAAATAGTAAATGTTGGAGGATATGTGGGAAATCAGGTACACTAATGAACTATTAGTGGAGTTGTGAACTGGTCCAGCAGTTCTGAAGTATAATTTGGAACTATATCCACAGAGCTATACAACTTTGCAATGCCCTACAACTCAGCAATTTCACTACTATGTATTGACCTACAAAACCACCAGCACTATTATATCCTTAAGACATCAAAGAAAAAGGACTTGTATGTACCAAAATATTTACAGTCCTTCTTTTGTGTAGTCAAAGAATTGAAAATTAAGGGAAATGGGTGAACAAGTTGTGGTATATGATTGTGATGTGATAGATGATTCTGGGCTTTAAGAAATGTTGAGATCCATGGTTTCAGGAAAACCTGAGAAGACTGATGAACCAATGAATAGTGAAGTGAACAAAGTAAGAAAATCATTATACATAGTAGTTGCAATATTATAATGATGATGATTAACTGTGAAAGACAGCTACTCTGATACCCAGAGAATGGGGATTTAAGACAATTCTAAAGAATTCATGATTTAAAATGTTATACATCTCTAGATAGAGAACTGATGAACTCTAAGTAGTAATTGAAGTATAATTTTCTCATTCATTTTTCTTGCTTTTTGTGACATGGCTAATATGGAGATGTATTTTGCATTATTTAATATATGTATATAAAATTGATATTTTGCTTGTCTTCTCAGTGACTTAGGGAGAGATTCAGGAAAGAGAATTTGGAATTCAAAAAAATTTTAAATATTGTTCAAAATAAATAATATATATTTTTCAGGAGCAGCTAGATGGCACATGGATAGAGCACCAGCCCTGGAGTCAGGAGGACCTAAGTTCAAATCCAGACTCAGACATGTAATAATTACCTAGTTGTGTGACCTTGGGCAAGTCACTTAACCCCATTGCCTTGCAAAAACCATACATATATATATATATATATATATATATATATATATATATATATAGAGAGAGAGAGAGAGAGAGAGAATCAAATAAAAATATGTGGAAAGGTAATATTAATATTGGTTTTATTATATGTGTGTGTTCATTGTCTTAAATGATTGCAGCTTAAATCTCAAAATGTAACTTGGAGAAAACAAATGTACATCAGAAATTCTAAATTTTGTAATCAGCAATAAAAGTCAAAAGTTAAATAATTAAGATAACACAGCTACTCAAACAATATAAGAACCAAATTAACTATCCAATGTCCATTAAAAACTTTATTAAAGGAACTTGAGAAGAAAGAAATCAGAAGCCAGAGAGAACCTTTGAAGAAGGATGGAGAAAATTTCTGGTTGTCTGTGTAGTCACAAAAAGTCTAACACAATAGAAAAGTAAGTTGAATCAAATGAGAAACAATTACAAACTGTTATATAATGAATGACATTGAGAGAAATTACTGAAATTCTATTTTCTCTGCAAAATGAGAAAGTGGTAAGTAGGCCTGGATGAAATCCATAATCATCAGTTCAAATATTTCACAGGGCACATGAATTACTAAAACTCATCAAGAGCTTCATTCCAGATGCGTTTGATTCATATTATTGTAAGATATCACATATCTATTACCAAAAGATGAGAATATAAGTAACTGCTCCTACCATAGGGGTCAATTACATGTATATGTATATATATATATATATATATATATATATATATATATATATATTATACAAAACATTAACTGTATCATCAAAAAAAACCTACAAATATATAAGAAGAGAATATACTGGCTAAGTCAAAAAAGAGTACATAAAAAAGAAAGTTAATAAACGTGAGTCTATATTTATGGGGGAGGGGTATTTCATTTACTCTTAAACAAGAATATTTTATTACTGTATAAAAAACATTATTTGTACAAAATGAGAATAAATATTAAAGAAAAAGAAAAAAAGAAAAGAACCCACATTATATACCAAGCTGTGCTGGGGATAGAAATCCAAAAAAAAAAAAAAAGTGGCAGTCCCTGTATTCATGTATTCAAGAACTTTAGAATATAATGAAGGTCAACAGGAAACAAAAGGAAGCCCAAAATCTGGAGGACACATGAGTAGAGTTGAGGGTATGATGAAGTAAGAGGGCCAGGTGGAAAAGGAAGAGATGGATTACTTGATTACCAGAGCAATTGAAAGTTTTGAAGCTCATCATTCAAAGCTGATTTAAACTTATGGAATGATAACATTTCCTGATGATGATGAAGTTCCTGGGAAGATGATGGAGAAGTCAAAGGAGGACAGTCAGGTAGGAAATTAAGTCTTAGGGTAGAAAGAGCAGCTTAATATTGATTGATTAGGGAAGATTTGAACAAGCTGTCTGAAAGTGACATGACATTGTTAATTATTTTAAAGCCCTTGACTTGATTACATATTCATGGTTTAATCATAGACCTCAAATATGTAAAATAAACCTAAATATGATAATAATGCTAGAGTATTTGATATCTACATGGCAAACTATTCTGTATTTAAAATAAGCCACCAAAACAATAATGTTAAGAGCAACTAATAAAAAAATGGCATTTTCTGAAAAGATAATTTAAACTCACTTTGGTTCTATTTAGTTTTAAATTCATTATTGTCTCTCCTAAATAAAACTAAATATTTATTTTAAATTAAAGAGAGAATCAGATAAAAGTATCTTGTTAATCATTTGAAGTACATGAATGATGACAAGCTTTATGAATCCACAAAAAACATATTAAGTGGCAACTAAGTGGTAGAGAATAAAAATGGACAACCTGGAATCAGTAAGACCAAAGTACAAATTTGGCCCCAGAAGTTTGCTAGCTGAGTAACCCTGAGCAAGTCTCTTAATCCTATTTGCCTCAGTTTTCTCATATGTCAAATGATTTAGAGAAGGAAATGATTAACCAATCCAGTATCTCTGCCAAATAAAATCATTACCCAAAATGAAGTCATGAAGACTCAGTCAC
The DNA here is from genome assembly GCF_037893015.1 of Macrotis lagotis. NCBI lineage: Eukaryota > Metazoa > Chordata > Mammalia > Peramelemorphia > Peramelidae > Macrotis > Macrotis lagotis. The sequence goes on along the minus strand of NC_133659.1, from coordinate 138,179,740 downwards.
TCTGAAATAACAACAATAATCAATAGTGTAAATCAAAAGCTTCAAATATACTTCTGCATGTGGGCTGCATGTGGTCCACAACTCTCCCCAGTGCCACCCAAACCAGTTTAAGATATAATTAGAAAAATGCTTAACCAAAATACAATCAAGCATAGAAAATATTGCATTTTAAAACTATTTTAAACTTTAAATTTTAATTTTAAAAATAGTTAATATACAACCGAATAGTGGAATTGACAAATTTGAGTTTGATATCCTTGGTATAAATTCATATAGAAGACATTCCAGCATTCTTTACATCCACTAATTCTGTCTTGATATCTTTTATGGACTTCTATTTACATTGAATCTAAAGAGGACTTCAGTGCAATCAGAGTTGTCCTAGAACGTTTTCACCTTAATCTTTTCCTTTGTCTTAGATTCTTTTTCCATCCACCTAAAAGTCAGGAACTTGGTGCTGCTCTCTTCTGACTTACAATCCTCCAATGTAATATTCTACTTCATTATCTCCCCATGCCCCCAAATTATCTCTACTTGCCTCAGTTAGATTTCTATCTTCTTAATGTTGATGAGTTCAACAAGATATTAGCAGGAAAATAGTCTGTGATTATGATCACTCTAATCTGAAAATGATTAATATTTCAATCTTTCTCATAATATCTGCATTTTAGGAGAGAAAGTTTGATATCCCAAATACAACTCTATTAGAGCTTCAGAGTAAAGCATTTCAGATAGTAAATAGGAAATAACTTTAACAAGCACTCTCAGTTCTTCCTTAGAATCCCCCACCAAATCTCACCATCATGAGAAACAAAATACAATGAGAGCCTCATGTTCTATATGAGAAAATTGAGACCAAAAAAATGTTCAACAAATTGCCCACTGTCTTATATCAAAATAATAGATCTGGAATTAGAAACTAAGTTCAACATTCTTTAACCCAAAGCACAGATGTTAACAAGGCTGACATGATATACTATTTTTTCCCCACTTTTGACAAGAGAGGAACAAGGAAAATTTTGTGATTATCCTTTTTTGTTTGTTAAGTTTTTGCCAGGCAAATGGGGTTAAAGTGGCTTGCCCAAGGCCACACAGCTAGGTAATTATTAAGTGTCTTGAGGCTGGATTTGAACTCAGGTACTCCTGACTCCAGGGCCAGTGCTCTATCCACTGTGCCACCTAGCTGCCCCAGTAATTATTCTTCAGTACTTTGCAAGTCAACTGTAAAATCTTGTGAGTACAAGTACTATATTCCTTTTGGTTTTGTTGTTCCTGTTTGTTATTTCTTTTTCCCAATTTCAGGTCTTTGGGGTAGGAGGATGGGTTGAGATTTGTGATTTCATTAATGAAGTCAACTGCCTCTGCCTATGCTGGTCTGTAACTAATGCACAAATTAAAATTTTAGAGCTTTGTCAGGAACTTGAGATAACAGGTGACTTAGCCAGTCAGGTGGCCAGTTATAGTTCAGAGGCATCATCCAACCCAGATCTTTCTGACTTTTAGGTCACCTCACTTTCCAAGTCATACTGTCATTCATACTTTTAGCAAAGAATAAGTGATTATGGAATATAACAGATTTCCCCCATGTTCCCTGAATTCTGTATATGGCTGGTTAGAGAACAAAATAAATATTTGACAATGATCATGATGATGATGAAAAAATCTTCAGAAGAAAAAAAATGGACTCTGCTATTACATATTTTAAAAAGTGTAGTATGATGTATGGAGAACTGGGCTTGGATTCAGAAGGCCTGCATCTGAAGGCTCTCTCTGACATGGTTACTAATCATGTGTGACCAGAATAACTTATTTACCTATCCAAGCCTCAATTTGTTCACCCATAAAATGGAGATAGCAGTCGGTCAATAAATTTATTAAATGAAGTACAGTCCCCACTTTCAAGAAGCTTATAGTCTAAGGAGGATAGACAATACACAAAGGGATGTTGAAAAAAGAGGTATGATGGAGAGCTCCAGAGGAGTGTAGTTAGGTCAAAAATTAAGAGAAAGCTGAATTGGGTATCCTCCTTAAAAGAGGATTTTGGGAAGAACTCTCAAACTCCTGCAAATCAGAGGGGTCCCACTGATGAAGTATGAGTGCCAAAGCTGATGTGATCTTATAGAATGACAGGTTCCAAGAAGACACGATAGATAATTCCCAAAGAGTACATCAATACTTTTTTCCCTAGTTTATAGTATTTTTTTCCAATTACATGTAAAGTTTTCAATATTCATTTTGCAAGATTTTGAGTTCCAAATTTTTCTTTCTCTCTCCCTTTTCTCTCCCTTCCCCAAGATAACAAGTGATCTGATATAGGTTAGGATTTCAATACTTTGATTCAGCAACAAGAGGACATGGACAAAGAGGCAGCCTCAGGATTAGAAAGGTCTGGATTCAAATCCTACTTCTGCCCTTTCCTCACAGTGTGATCCTGAGCAAGTCACTTGAGTAATTTAATCAGTGTTCCAGAGGACTTAACTTAGATAAATTGTATACCAGCTGCTGATCTGCATTGTTAGAAAAAGATAACTTATCAGGAGCATTATACATCAATGGAATCACAGATCCCAATACAATTTTTTTTAAAAAGTCAGTCATACTGTCTCCTTTGCTGGGATGACTGCTATGAGAATCAAATGAGATAATGTATTCTATGCTTTTTGTGAACTCTGAAATGTTATGTGAATATAAGCTATTACTATGGTCTCAATCTAGGGATTCAGAAGTCCACATTTATAGTATTCTATTTTTCCTACAAAGAGAAGCTGTGTTTTGGGATTGTAGCGACTCAGTGATCAAGAATTTACATACTCCACTATTCTTACTTTTTCTCTCAATGACCTTCAAAATCAGAATAATCCCTGAGACCCCATGAGTGAGGAATGACAGAAGCCTGATTTGACTAAAAAAGTTGAAAGGAAGAGTGGGAAATGAGCTAAACTCCATTCCTGAGGAGTCACAATTAACATAGTCAAACATAAACAGAATCAACAAAGACTAATGTACCTGTTCTACCACTCCACTTCTAATACTATAGGGCATTTTTAAAAAAGTCAAATAGGGGTTCCAGAAATCAAAGGATCACAGAGATTTGGTAAAATCAACTTGTTTAAAACCAGTATGACTCAGTGAATCTCTCTCTCTCTCTCTCTCTCTCTCTCTCTCTCTCTCTCTCTCTCTCTCTCTCTCTCTCTCATTAGTGCTCCTTACACTCAGACTCTGAATCAGAAAAAAAAAACCAATCTATTGCAGGAATGGGACAGTGGTCAAATGGAAAGAATGCTAGATTTGGAATCAAAGAAACTAAGTTTGAATCCTTAATGTTGAGTCCATTTCAGTGATATCTGACTCCCTGTGACCCTATTTGAGGTTTTCTTGGTAAAGACACAAGGGTGGTTTACCATTCCCTTCTCTAGTTCTTTGTACAGATGAGAAACTGCAGCAATGGTTAAGCTGACTTGCCTAGGGTCACGCAGCTAGTAAGTGTATGAGACCAGATGTAAAATGACAAAAATCAATCTTCCTGATTCTCTCTTCACTGGTGGTGCTCTCTTCACTGCCACTACCAGCTGCTTCAGTTTAGATCCTAGCTCTGTCACTTATTTATTTGGGTTTGTCATTCTTTGACCTTGGAGGGAAGGGAGTTGGATCATCTAACTCCTATGAGTCTTTGAGCATTTTTGGTCTTGTTTTTCCATGATGAAATCTAATTCTATTTTTCCAGGAAGAACATTTCCAAAAAAGCAACCTGTTTGGTTATTTTACTGTGCTTGAAGTCTTTCTCTTCCTGAGAATGTTTGTACCATTTCTACATAGTGCAAGTGAAACTTTTTGTCTTATCTATTTCTCCCAGGGTCATCTTAATGACAAGGCAGGGCTGGCACTGTCCTTTCCAGGTCCCCACTGAGAAGCCAAACAGAAAAGTCACTGTGAATCAGAGAATCAGCTGTTTGGAAAATGCCTCATTCAAACTTGCTTATGCTGATGTAGCCATCTCTCCCCTTAACTGTTGCTTAACTGGATAAGAAAAAAAGGGGGGGGGGGGGGGAGGGACTAGAGTTTATCATTTTAGAGAATAATCTGGCATACTGAGGTGTTAAGTAACTTGACCAGATTCCAAAGTCAGAATGCAATAGACACAAAACTTTCACCCAAATCTTTCTTGCTCTATGTTATTTCAGAAATGACCCCTACTTTGCTTTCATAGCTAATAGTCTGTGATTTCATAAATATGAAAAAAGAAATTTGTTTTATTTGTAATTTTATGTTAAATGGTGTAATCAACCAATAAGCATTTGTTTGGTACCTGGTATATATGTTATTCACTGTGCTTAGTATTCAATAAACAAAATATAAAGAATGAAATAATCTCCACTCTCACAAAGCTTACATTCTATCAGTGTTCAACAATAGTTAACACGCAGATTACTGGGTAAGAGTTTAATTTTTTTTTTAATTCTGTGAGTAATTGAATAAGTAGAAAAATAAGGGAGTGAATGTTTTGCTGGTAAGGAAAAGTCACAGATCTACCCTATAAAAGGTATACTGAAGAAAAGATTTATTGTTAAGAGAAGACTACACAGAAAAGGAAAGGTGGGAGTTTTGGTTTTAGATGGGGCAAGTTTTGCTATAGTCCTGTAGTTTATTAGATAAGGGGTAATTTTAGAGATTATCTTCTCCAATCCCATTTATTTACCAATGAAGAAACTAAAACCCATGCAAGTTAACTGATTTGTTCAAAGTTACAGAGCTGGTTAGTAAGAGATCTGAGATCTAATCCAATATTTATTCTATTTCACCAATATGCCATAGAAAGAAGAGGTATTTCATATTATTCCAAGAGTCTGGTTCTAGAAAGATCTTTTAGAAAAGAGACTGACTGCTTTGATGACCAAGAAAAAAGCAGATCAGGTGAATTAAGGTGGCTCTTTGTAACTGAATTAGCAACAAAGAATAATGAAAATAATTTTTAAAAACTGTTTAAAACAGGAAGAAACTCAGTAGAGGACCAAAGTTAACAAATCTTAGCTTTTTGTAATAAAGAGACTTATCCTCTTTTCCTGGATTTATCTACTTGATAAAGTATCTTGCTCACAATTGCTATGACAAATGTTAATGAACCTGTGTTTTATTATGGCAGATATATTTTAAAATATAGATATGGATGGGATCATTTTCTAGTATGGTGAAGACTTAAAACTTAGAAGTTCAAGCATTGAAGAGGTATATAAAATATAAAATGATAAAGCTCAAAAATCTCTTAGTAATAATTATTAAAGGTCAAGATACAGTCTAGAAGAGGGACAAATCAACCTATTCATTAATTTGTCTCTAAGCTTAATGGAAAGAATGGCACCATAGTTATGATCAGCCCTCCCTGCATTTTTAATGATCTCTGAATTTTTTTTTCCACATCCTAAAGGGTAAGTCAGGTCAGTACTTTGTTTTTGCAGTCACACAATCAGTTCCAATAGATTGCTCCAGTTCTCTCTCTTAGTATTAACATTCCAGGCACATAGGAAGAGTCAGCTCTCTGAGTTAAGTTGAAATCTGAAATGTGAACTAAGGGGAATTTTGTCCCATAACCCAAAGTTGTTATGCCAGCAATTATATATAACCAGTCTTGATTTTCTTCATGTCTACAGAGTGTTATGGAATTATCTTGTCACTTAAAATATGGCTTAGTATCATTCAAGCATTAGACTAAGGCTGGACACTCAGGTGCATGACTAATAGTCTTATGTGGCCATTAGATATTAAAGTCATTGCTGATCTAAGAGAATAATCTACATTATCTTCTGCCCATGGAAGGAGAGTATAAGATTATTTAAGCACATTCTCTACTTCTCCTTATCTCCTGTCCTTTAAATATGTATATGTTGTATACATATGTGTGTATGTATGTTTTAATAAAAAAAAGAAGTCAGAAGTACTATCCCATTTCTAGTCTATGATTCCTTCCTGTCATATAATTGTTCTCCTGTTTCCTGATCTATTGCTGATATTTAAAAGGGGTTTAAAGGAATTGACAGGTTACTAGTGAACTGAAATAGGACTTTATGACAGATGCATTTTAACTAAGAAGAGAAGGCTTGTGACATACCATGCAACAATAGCACAAAGTCAATGGTGGGATGGAAGGGAATATATCCAGATCACAGTTATTAATAAGAAAAGAATGGAATGAAAATCTGGAGGGAATGGGTGGGGCTTGTGGGATTGAAATGGGTCTGAAAAAGATCTGATGGCCTTCAACTTGTAGGAGGAAGGGAATTGATTATGTAACAAGATGCCCTTCGGACATTGCCCTTTCTTGTCATCCCTCACCAAGTTCAATGTAGGTACCCTTGGACCAGCAGCACAAAATAAGCTCCTCTTACCTAAGAGAAAGGCCAGTTATTCTAACAGGAGAATCGGGATCTTCCTCAGGAATATCTGATGATCTTCCCCAGGGAAATGAAAAGAAGGAAGATTGAAAGGGATATAACTTTCAAACATTGAAGTTTTCCAACATATTCAAAAGAAAGGAGAGATACCAAACAAAAGAAATGTTATGTCTAAAGAAGAGATAGCCTATTGAAAGAAAGACAAAAAGACTAACCTTCCATGTTTCCAGACTTTCATTACTGTCAAGCCTGAATCCTCTACTCAATAAGATGACATAGGGCAAGTGTTTACTTTCTGGAAGAAAAGGAATGAACATAGGTTTCAATTGTTAATTACCAAATAATATACCTCATTAATCAAACTATGCAATCCATTCACTCACATCAACAACTACCAATACCTATGAAAGTGGAAATCTGGCATTCAAAACTGTCTGCTCTCCTGAGAAAAGGCTGCCTTTACCAAGTTAATTACATTTTTTCTTTTCCCCCCAAGAGGCTAAGAATAATGAGGATGGAAGATTCAAAGAAATGTCAAATAATTGCTTTCTTACCATCATGAAAACTAATTGACTATATAGCTTCTTCACTGGGAGATGAAAATGACTCTACAAATGACTAGGAGAGCTGAATAAGAATTCAGTGGAAATGCACCTCTAATGAAGCCTGCAGGTGCCCTGTGAAGCAGACCTGTATTTAAAAATGATTAGTCAAATCCTGAAGAGAAAAAGTAAAGAAAAAAAAAGAGAAAAAATAAATGGTGGATACTTCAAATGTCTACTTTGTATTTCATATTTTCAGTCAGAATGACTGTTTGCTAAGGTGTCATTCACTAAGTACTATGATATTAATTAAAGGCAAATTAAAGCCCAGAGAGTGGTTTTCCATTTTCTCATTATCAAACAAGTGCCATCTCCTGTGGGCAGTAAGTCATCAACCCCAAACATATCATTAGCACAATCATTTTAGTGAATTTGTTCTGGATAATAGTATGAAATTAGATAAATGAGATGTTCAATGACATACAGACCCCATGTGAAGAGAAAATAATGGTTTTCTTTTACTAGCATCACAACAATTAGGAATTAGGAGTTATCCAGTTCCCAAATGATGAATGAGTTGCCAAACAGTATGCCATACATCACAAGTATATAGATTCCAAAACAAGACTATAGCTAAACAAAATAGAAGGCAAGTTTTGAGTCCCCTCAGAGGACTTTTCTGAACTTTGTCATTCTGGTCTTTAAAGGTTAAATGGTTAAGTAATGGTTCTTATCTGTGGAAAGTTTCTACTTTGGATATGCTCCTATATGGCCCCATATTCTGAATCCCCTAACATATCCTTAATGCTATAAGTGCCAAGATGTACAGTAGATGGATGCCTACCTGGCAAGATGAACTTATTTTACTTGACTGCCAGAATATTTTAGGGAGATGGCAAATAAACTTGTGGAATAGACATGTAGCAAATTGATTGGATAACACCCACCCACATCTAATTTATAGGCAGCCATATCTATTCAAGAGAATTTGTCAAGGTCAAAGAGTAGAGAGATATAAATTCCAGAATAAGACACATCCAGAAACAAACAGTCAGAATAATGGTGGATGGAGTTAAAAAGGAGAGAGACATCAAATCCTTGTCATACAAGGATAGGTTGTATGTAATAGGGATGTCTGATGACTGAAGAGAGACACTATTATTCTCTCCCAATATCTGAAGATTTGAAACATAGCAAAGAATTGTTCTATTTGTTCTATATGACTATATATACTATATCTATAATCAAAGAATTTTGGTGCTGAAAAAGACCTCCTCTGTAAACATCATCCAATTCAAAATGGAAAAATTAATCTTCTCTATAATACATATACCAAAGGATCATTGAACTTCTGCTCTAAGTAAGGGTGAAGTCATTACTTCTTGGCATAACATATTCCATTTGCAACTAACTCTGATTGTTAGGAAATTCTTCCTTAAACCTAAATTAGTTCCTTTGCAACTTTTATCTGATGCTCTGAGTTTATTCACTCTGAGGTCAAAAGGAACAAATATAATCTCTTTACCATGTGATAAATAGTACTAAAAATATTTGAAACAAATATGACAATAGTCTTCATCCTTATTCTAGAAAGTAAGATTTAACTTAGTTTTCTTTCATTAGCTGTCTTGGCTGTACTACTACAATACTGACTAGTATTGAGTTTGTAGTTGACTAAAACTATCAAATATTCTTCCAACAGTTTTCTATTCAAGTCTGGTCCCAGCTTATCCTTGAAAATTTGACTTTTTAACACAAATTTATTTAAAGTTGTTTTTATTAAGTTGTATTATATTTGATTGAGTCCAGTGACAAATGAAGAGGTAAAGTAAATAAGCCCAACTGAATTAACAGTCCATCCCTGATGAATATCTTTTCTAAGGTATTATTAAAATAAAGTTCCTTTGCCATGTGTTCTGTAGTCATTGTTGTTCAGTCATATCTAATTCTTCATGATCCCTTGAGTCATAGTATACCATATCCTTCTATTCTTTACTATCTTCCAAAATCTGTCCAAGTTCATGTCTATTGATTCCATGCCATTATATATCCATATCATCCCCTTTTCCTTTTGTCTTCAATCCTTCCCATCATCAGGGCCTTTTTCAGTGAGTCTCATCTTCTCATTATGTGGTCAAAGATTTTAAGCTTCAGTTCAATATTGACTTTCGAGAGAATAGCCTGAATTAACTTCTTTGGATTTTCTTATTCTCCAAGGGACTCTCAAAAGTCTTCTCTAGTCCCACAATTCAAAAGCATTAACTTTACATCACTCGGCTTTCTTTATAGTCCAACTCTCACAATCATAGAGGGCTACTGGAAAAACCATGGCTTTGATATAGGGACCTTTGTCAGCAAATGAAATCTCTGCTTTTAATATGTTATCTACTATTTTCTATGAAGTCCCTTATTCATCTAATCAAGAGCCTAAATCACAAGTCAAACCTAAATTAGACTGAATCAGGAGGAAAAATGGTAAAATAGTATAACCTAGTTATAGATAGATGATCTAAACAGGGATCAATTGGTCCATGTGCAGCATCATTATATAGCTACCTGAAGTAGGATCTGGCCAACTATGTCTTTGGATAGACTTATTTCCACTATTTCAGTTGCTCTGCAAATAGCCTTCCTGGGTAGAATCAGGCAGAATCCAGGACAACCATGAGTAGAAAATTGTTCTTTCAATTTGTTAGATTGAAGAATAATATAGTTATCTATTGTACTAAGATGTTTTTTGTCTAGAGATATGTTGTTCTTTGTGGAGTTCAAAATAAAAGCTACTTTTTTCTGATTATTCCCAGTGGGTTATAGTTAGTTTCTTCCACTAATTTAGCAACCTTCCAAAAAATGCTTGGTATACAAAAAGCACACAAATAAAATTATCCAAGCAAACAGGAAACAGAAATTGGTGGAATGGCATAGATTAGAGAACATGAAAGAATACATAAGTTATTGGCTCAGGAATCATATAAAATCAACTTCACTAAGAATTAGCAATCTATCCAGGTAGTCCATTTTAGCAGTCTTTGGGAGTTCAGGTTCTGGGAATTAGGAGACAGAATGGAGCAGGGAGGGTAGCTTCCCCATGTTTCTTTCTGTGAGATTTTGCATCATTCATAAGTTCATAGCTTTTTTCTCTATCTTCTTACAATTCCTTTTCTACTTTTCTCTCACCTTCTCTGGAGTCTCTTCACACCTACATAGCTCTGGAATACAGAGATATCACAGTCATACATGAGTCACATTTCTTTCCCCATACTTAGGATATAGCATCACAGAGATGTTCTTCAGGCAACTACCTCAAGTTATCTTTCGGAGAATTTCTTATGTTAGGATTCAAATCCAGATCCTCTTACTCTAAATATAACACTACCATTCTAGTAACTCACTAATCCATTAAAAAAGAAATTAGTCCCATGGTTCTCAAATTGCTATCCACACATCAATATTAGATCATTGTTCATGTTTCAGTTCCACTTGAAAATCTCTAAACTCCACTTGTCTTGGGTGCAGAAATTGCCTCAATATGTCCTAAAAATTGATTTTGGAGGATGGAAACTTGACTTTCACCCAATAATATTATAAAAATCAATCACAAACACATATGGGAAAAACATTTGCCTGGGAAAAATCAAGAAATAGAGGTCTCGGTCTTATTAATTATATAAATTTGGGCAAATTGCTTCAGTTTTCTAGTTTCAACTGCCTCATTTATAAAATGAGGCACTCATAAGCTTTTAGAGTGGGGAGTTAACTTTAGTAAAGGCATGTGTGCCCAAGAGAAGGTAACTCACTTTCTAGGGTTACAACTAGTAAACATCAGAATGATTTAGAGCCAAGTTCTTTGATACTGAAACCAGTTATAGAAAGCTAAAATTAAATATGAATATATGTGTAGGTATGTATGCAAGCATGTATGTGTGTGCATTCGTATATGCATATATACAGATAAATATAGAGATATTTATGCATATACATATATACATATATATGCATACTCATACCATAACTATAAAATTATGCTAGGTTTATTTCCATCTGATATCTGATTCTGAAAGTGTATAGCAGTTTACTTCTTGGGTCCAAGTCTTTCCATGTTTTTCTAAATCAACTGGCTCATGTTTTCCTATTCCATAGCAATATTCTAATTATAAGAGAGATTGTCTGTGATAGTTTTCCCGAATATTCTGCATTCCTTCTATTCTTGACCATATAGATTTTTTATATACAAGCACATTTTAATTTTAAATAATGAATATTATCCTTTTTATACTTCAATAATGCTCCCTTTATAATATAGTTTAAGATCTGATACTACTGTATCTATTTACATCTTTTTTCCTGGTTTCTTTGAAGTTTTTAACCTTTTCCTCTTCCACATGGTCTCTGTTATTATTTTTTTCAACCTCAGTAAAAAATATCTTTTTTGGAATTTAATTAGTAGAATTAATTAGGTGAATTAATTGATTAATTTGGTCAAATTGATATTTTAAGAATAATATCAGCTTTACCTACTCATGAACACTAGATATTACTCCAATTATTTTGATCTGAGTTGATTTTTATGATTAGCATTTTATGTTTATGTTCAATTAGTTTGTCTGTTTTGGTACATATACATTTAGGTAATTTACAATGTCTAGGTATTTTAAATGATCTAAAACAATATTGAATAATTGTGTTTCTCATAGCAGTAGTTTCTCTGTTTTTCACTTTTGAGTGCATGATTCCATTTGGGCTTCTTGGAAGAGAGGAGGTACATAAATATAGTAAATTTGTAATTGGTTGGTTATTGTCCTTAATTTTCAAGGAGGACCTAAATTTTAACACATACCATCATATAAACCTCAAATGTTAACATAGAATTTTTAAAATATTCAATGGTTTTCCTTATATATTTTCCTTTTTGAATTTTCTTAAAGTCTATTTCAAATGTTATGGGTAATTGTATTTTTGGCATATTTTCTTTTCTTTACCAATCTGCCACAGTAGCACAAGAAAGAGAATATATTCCTGTCTATCTCTCACCCATTGTACCCAGGGGTCAGACACTAATCAGAGGCAAATAATTCTGAAACTACAAATTCTTTTGCTTGTGACCTAATCTGGGCTAGAATCTCTCCGGAGATATGAAACCACAAAGAAACGATTGAGAAGTCTATAAGCTGCCTTTCCCGGTACTATTTCTCAAACTCCTTCTAAATGCACTCAACTACTCTGTCCTTTCTGGTTTTATTCACAAGTCTTGTAATTTCCAGTTCAATAGAGATAAGAACAGGCTTATCTTAAATATTTCCTGCCAGTTTCCCTCCAAAACAAGATCAAGACTAGCCAAGGAAAATGGAAGAGAAATACAAAAAGATCTTTGAAACAATTCTTTTTTTAAGGCACTTATCAACATACACAAGTTTAAATAAAGGAAGGTTTTTTTAGACTAAAGGTATATCAGCACAGTACATAAATTGTTTGTCAGTCCAGTTTGTTATTGAATAGACAAAAGGACCAATGCTGTTTTTTTCTTTACTTTTCAGCTGGTACAAAGTCAAAGAAATGGCAGGAAATATAACCTCAATACCCTCTTATTCAATTCTTTTTTTTCAAATGGAGTTATCAAGTGAAAGAAAGGTAGTATAAAATCAAAGAACCATCAAGTTTCAGAGTCAGGAAAGACCCCGATATCATTCAAAGTTACCCTTCACAATATTCCAAACAAATCATCATTTAACTTCTAGTTTAAAAAAACCCAAAGTAATAGGGAACCCATTAATTCTCCCTTTAAAATAATCCAATAACCCATTCCACTTATGGAGAGTCTGTTAGCAAACTTTTCTTTGTCTTTAAAAGGAGGGAGTTTGACCAGACAGATTTAAAGATCATTCTAGTTCAAATTTTGTAAAACTGAATTTTACAATCCTTCCATTAAGTTTAAGGTGTTTTGTTTTGTTTTTTAATTCAGGTTTAACCCATTGCTATTAGTTCTGCCTTTAAGGAAAAAGTTGAATAAATCCAAGCCCTCTTTTAAATAACAGCCCTGTTTAGAACCAATGTCATATTTTCTTCCAAGTCTTCCCTGCTCTCTATCCTTTGAGCAATCTGTCACTCCTGTTTCACCTCTTCTATGTGTCATAATCCTTCATATAATGTGGTATTTCAAATTGGATATAGCATTTTAGATATGCTCTACCCAAGCAGAATCATTAGGATTATCATCATCATTTTGTGGATGCTGTAACTTGTCTCAATAAGACATTCTATCATAGAAATAGATTTTGGCGGGGTGGGCGGGGAAGAAAATGCCAAAGCATACTGTTGAGTCATATTATATTTGAAATCCACACAAAACACTAGATCTTTTTCAGGAACTAATGTTAAGCTATGCTACTTCAACATTGTTTTTATGGAGTAGATTTTTGTTTCCAAGTAGAACATGCCTCTTCAGTATGCCAACAAGCTTTCATTATGTTGTTATGTATATTCCCCCCAACAAGTCCAATAAGATTCTCTTTATAACTTGGTGTGTGGTTGGGAGTTGTAGAGGCAGAAAAGTTTATTAGCCTATAATCAACAAAAGAATGAGCTTTTGAACTGAGCTAAGTTGAATCTCAGAAAACAGAGAAACAATTCATTGCTAGATGAATTACATTTTATATTATCCCTAGAATCACAATCCCCAAAGTGCTTTTAGAGAAGGTGAAAATGGCACTAAAGCAAAGCGAAAAGAAAAGCAGTTTATTGAGAGTTCTGATGCATATTGGAGATGATAGAACTATGAGAGCATTGAAAGACTAATGCAAATTATTTGGAGACATGGAAGATACTCAAGAAGTGAGGAAAAAAAATCTTAGACTGTAAGTTTTTTAAAAAGTCAATGAGTGGGGCGGCTAGGTGGTTCAGTGACTAGAGCACCGGCCTTGGAGTCAGGAGTACCTGGGTTCAAATCCGACCTCAGACACTTAATAATTACCTAGCCATGTGGTCTTGGGCAAGCCACTTAACCCCATTGCCTTGAAAAATCTAAAAAAATAAAATAAAATAAAAAGTCAATGGGGCCAGCTAGGTGGTGTAGTGGATAGAGCACTGGCCCTGAAGTCAGGAGGACCTGAGTTCAAATCTGATCTTAGACACTTAATAATTACCTAGCTGTGTGACTTTGGATAAGTCATTTAAGCCCACTGCCTTGCAAAAACCAAACAAAAAAAAGTCAATGTTTAGAACCAATGTCATGTTCTCCTCCAAGATGGCAGAGTAAAAGCAAATTCACCTGTGCTCTTCCCCAAACCCTTTCAAATAGCTTTAATAATGACTTAAAACAAGTTCTAAAGTGGAAGAACCCACAAGATTTTTCAGACTAAGACAACTTAGAAAGTTGGCAGGAAAGTTTATTGCACCAGAGTGAGAGAGTAGCTTGGTCCACACGGGCTGAATCAGCACAGGTTGGACCCCAGCAAATCAGGGGAAGGCCTGGGGGCAACTGAATCAGTGGCAATATTAGTAGTTTCAAGCTGGCAGATTTCCCTCAGCCTACAGATGCCTAAGACAACTTGGAAGGTCAGCAGGAAAAGTCTGTCTCTCCTGGGTGAGAGAACAGCACAGTCTAGCTCAGATGGCACCAACACAGACCCAGACTCAGCAAACTAGGAGGAGGATTAGGATCCACTGAATCAGTAGCAGCTTCTTCTGAAGTTCTTAGCCCCAAAAGAGTAAGGGGGTCAGAAGGATATTATAGGGGTCTCTTTAGTAGCACTGAAGCAGAGCTCTATTGCTTTGATCATACTAGGATCTGGGTCATAGTCCTGGGTGGTAGTCCCAGGGTGAAGGAGCAGTAACACACCAGAGCTTTAGGGAAGCAGGGACTGTTATCACAGTTCCAGGGAAGAAAATAGTGTTTATTGTTGATCACAGACCAGAGCACAGGTCAGAAGAAAAGTAAAACCTCTCCTTAGATCATACCACTTTAGAAGAACTGAAAACATACAAGTCCCTAAAAGTATCTCTGAAAACAGTTGCCCAAATCCCCTGAAGTTTGGCACTCACTGTATTTACTCCACCCTAGAAGTAGAACCCTACTTTAGCTAAGAATTAAAATCAATTAATAGGCTAGAAAAATTAGCAAACCAAAAAATTCTGACCATAGTAAGATACTGTGGTGACAAGGAAGATCAAAACATATCCTCAAAGATAGTGAAATAAAGTATCTAATTCTAAAGCCTCCAAGAAATACATGAATTGTCTCAGGACATGGAACAGTTCAAAAAGGACTTTGAAAATTAAGTAAGAGAGGTAGAGGAAAAACTTGGAAGAGAAATGAGAGTAGTATAAGAAAAATCATGAAAAATGAGTCAACATCTTTGCAAAGGAGATACAAAAAAAGAATACTAAAGAAAATAATTTTGTAAATAGACTAGACCAAATGGTAGAATAAGTACAAAAAGCCAATGAGGAAAAGACTGTCTTAAAAAGCAGAATTGTGCAAATGGAAAAGGCAACACAAAAATTCACTGAAGAAAATAATTTCTTAAAAATTAGAATTGAGCAAATGAAAGGTAATGACTTCATGAGAAATAAAGAAAAAACAAAAATGGAAGGAAAAAGAAGAAAATATGAAATATCTTATTGGAAACAACTGATTGGGAAAATAGGTACAGAAACTGTTGAGCTATGATTTAAAAAAGAGTTAGACATCATCTTTCAAGAAATTATCAAGGAAAAGTGCCCTGATAGTCTATATAGAAATAGAAATTAAAAGAATCTGCCGATCATCTCCTAAAAGAGATCCCCAAATGAAAAATCCCAGGAATATTATAGTCAAATTCCGAAGCTAATAGGTCAAGGAGAAAATATTGGAAGCAGCCAGAAAGATACAATTCAAGTATTGTGAATCCAGTAAGGGTAAGACACGATTTAGCACCTTCTACATAAAAGGGTCAGAGGACTTGCCAGAAGGCAAAGATCTTGAGTTACAAGAAAAAAATCAACTACCCAACAAATTTGACTATATTCTTTCAGGGGAAGGGATAGGCATTCAAAGAATTGGGTCTTTCAAATTTTCCTGATGAAGAGATCAGAGATAAACAGAAAATTTGACTTTTAAATAGAAGACTCAAGAGAAGCATGAAAAGGTAAACAGGAAGGGAAATCATAGGAGACTTAGTAAGGTTAAACTGCTTACATTCCTACATGGGAAGATGATGCTAGAAACTCATAAGAACTCTATTAAGGTAATTAAAAGGAATTGAGAGAGAGAGGGCACAGGAGTGAAATGAATATGAATGGATGATATAAAAGAAAAATCAAATTATGGAGTGAGAGAGAAATATACTGGGAGAAAAGATAGTATTGGATAAATTATCTATCATGAAACAGGAAAGAAAAAGCATTTATAGAAGGTGTGTCCAACCTACTACATACACAGTACAGTTCCTTGGGATCCATTCATATAGCCTGGGTCACATCTGTTGTTGGGTTCAGTTGTGGTATAGTTTGTATTATATTCATGAATGGATATTGAATTCTTTATACATCCCTTGACCAATTTTGTTAGGTGATGTGACCCTGAAGAAATAAAAGGTTGGACACCCCAGAAATACAGTTAAGGGAAAGGTGAGGAATGTGAGGAGTGAGTGAACTTCACTCTTATCAGAATTGGCTCAGAGGAACTAACATACACACTCAATTGGGTTTAGAAATCTATCCTAACCCACAGGAAAATATGAGGAGAGTGGAATAAGAGAAGGAGGTGGGTAATAGAAGAGAGGACAGATTGTGGAAGAAATAGAACCAATATATTTTTTAGGAGGGACAGGAGAGAGAGAGAAAATAGAATAAATGGGAGAAAAAGAAAGAAGGAAAATACACTTAGTAATACTAACTGTGAAAAACATTTTGAAGTAAATTTTTCTTATAAAGGTCTAATTTCTTTAGCATATAAAAAACTGAATCACAATGTTAAAAAAGTCATTTCCCCCAACTGATAAATAATTAAATAATTAATAAATTAATTTTTAACATGAAGTAATCAAAGATATCCAGAGTCAATATTTTTTAAAGTGCACTCATCATTGATTGGAGAAGTGGAAATTAAAATAATACTAACAAAAATTTATTTAAAATTTACTGATTTAAAGTTAAAATATTCAACCATTCTGTAAAGCAATTTCTCACTATGCTCAGAGGGCTATAAAAGCATGGATACACTTTGACCTAGCAATATCACAACTGGGTCTATATACCAAAAGAAATTTTTTTGAAAAAGGAAAAGTCTTATAAAAACAAAAATATTTAGAGCAGCTCATTTCTGGTGATAAAGAATTGGAAATTGAAGACTTTGAAAAGCAAGAAAGAAAGGTAGATGGAAAATTGGGAAGAGAAATGAGAGCAATGCAGGAAAGTCTTGAAAATCAAGTCTGCAGCTTTATGGAGATACAAAAAATACCAAAGAAAATAACATTTTAAAAATCAGTTTAGGTCAAATGGAAAAAGCAAAACCAAAAGGTCAATGAGGAGAAGAATGTCCTAAAAAGAAAAATTGGTCAGATGGAAAAGGAGATAAAAAAAGCTCTATGAAGAAAGAACTGGACTATTACCTTTAATTTAGAAAAAATAATTGATATCTTATTGTGTGGTCTTGTTATCTCTTATACTTTATGTTTCTTCCTTAAGGATATGATTTCTCTCTCATCACACTCAATTTGGATCAATGTATAACATGGAAACAATATAAAGACTGATAAATTGCCTTCTGTGGGGGGTGGGGGAGGGAAGTAAGATTAGGGGAAAAGCTGTAAAAGTCAAAATAAATAAAATCTGTAAAACTCAAAATAAATAAAATCTTTAATACAAATCAAGTGGGCAGCTAGGTGGCACAGTGGATAAAGCACTGGCCCTGGAGTCAGGAGTACCTGGGTTCAAATCCAGTCTCAGATATTTAATAATTACCTAGCTGTGTGGCCTTGGGCAAGCCACTTAACCTCATTTGCCTTGCAAAAAACTAAAAAAAAAGAAAAAGTAAACCATGAAATGGGAATTCTTGATTTTATATTGAGTTCTGTCATGTTGTGCTATGTCCTTGGAAAGGTTCTTTTTTAAGAGTCTTTCTGTATTTAAATTCAACATGAATACAAATTTTAAAATAAAAAAAAGCTCTCTGAAGAAAATAACTCCTTCAAATGTAGAATGGAGCTAAGGGAAGCTAATGACTGTGAGAAATCAAGAATAAAACAAAACAAAAAAGAATGAAAAGCTAGAAGAAAATATGAAATATCTCTTTGGAAAAACAACTGACCTGGAAAACAGATTCAGAAGGGATAATTTAAAAATTACTTGGCTACCTGAAAATCATGACCAGGAAAAGAACTTAGACTTCATTTTTTCAAGAAATTCTCCAGCAAAATTGCCCAAATATCCTAGAAACACAGGGTAAAACAGAAATTGAGGGAATCCACCAAGCACCTCCTGAAAGATATCCTGAGAAAAACCTCCCAGAAATATCCTTGCCAAATTCCAGAACTCCTAAATCAAAAAGAAAATGCTACACAAGCAGACAGAATGAAGCAATTCAATTACTATGACTCAGAGTGGAAATAACATACAGACTCAAAAGGGTATAGAAATCTATCTGTCACCCTAGAGGAAAAAGAAGAAAGGGATGGGAGAAAGGGGATTGGGGGGAGGGTAGAGGGGGTGTAGGTGATAGAAGAGAGGGAAGATCATGGAAGAAGGTACTCAGATATAACACACTTCAGAGGAGGGATAGGGTGAAAGGAGATAGAGAACTGAATAAAAGAGAATGGGGACAAATAGAATGGAGGGAAATACAATTAACAATAACAACTGTGGGAAAAAAATATTGAAACAACTTCTCTGATGGACTTATAAAGAATGCAACCCATCCCAGAGACAGAGGATGGTATCTGAACACAGACTGAAGTACACATTTTTTCCTCTCACTTTGTTTCTCTTGAGATTTCTCTATCTTTTGGGGGGGGGGGTTATGTTTATTTTAACAAGATTATTGTAGTGATGTGAAATTAAATAAAAAATAATTTAAAAAAATAATAGTATGGGAGTAAAAGAAAAAAAGAATTGGAAATTGAGGGGATGTCCACCTTTCCCTTAACTGTATTTCTGGGGTGTCCAACCTTTTATTTCTTCAGGGTCACATCACCTAACAAAATTGGTCAAGGGATGTATAAAGAATTCAATATCCATCCATTCTGGGACTAGCTAAACAAACTGTGATACAAATTGATAGAACACTATTGCACTATAAAAATGATGATCAAGATGCTCTTGGGAAAAACCTGGAAAGATACATATGATCTGATGCAAAGTGAAATGCACTTTGTACAAAGTAACAGCAATATTTATCAGCTTTTCTCTGCAATACAATGATCTCAGACAGCTCTGAAAGGCTTATGATGAAAAATGCAATATATCCACAGAGGAAGAAATAATGGTGTCTGAATTTGGATTGAAACATACTTTTTAAACTATAGTTCATATCTTCTTTCACAACATGACAGTTATGGAAATGTTTTCATGACTACACATGTATAGGCTATATTAAGTTGTTTGCCTTCGTATGGGGCAGGAAGGAAGGGAGGGAAAAGAAGGGAAAGAATGTAGAATTCAAAGTTTTAAAAATAAATATTAAAAATTGTTTTTATATGTATTTGGGGAAAAACACTAAATAAACAAAACAAAAAAGTTCATGGGAGCAACAATAACCACCAGTCTATATGCCTACTTTCCCATCTATACAGAATCTTTATAAGAATTATAAGTAAAGCAATAAATTCAATGAGCTTACTGCAGGACACAAGTAGGCTTTTTACAAATAATATTTTAAAATGAACTATATATTTATTCTTTCACAATTGCCTGAAAGATGTAAAAGATATAAGATCAACTGCATTTATTGATTATAATTATAAAATAATTTATTGATTTTTAATTTTTAAATCATAAAATAGAACAAAGTGCCCCCTTACTGGCTCTTTTACATAAAAATGCTTCTTCTCCATTTATAAAGATCATTCAAGATTAAACCTATTTAATAATCCACTAAGTATAAATATCAGGAAGGGTATAAAACAAAGAAATGTTGGCTTGATATAGAAGATCCAGCATAGAGTCCAGGTCAAGAGAGAATTCCCTATATATAGGTGAGTCATTCCTGATGCTATTATTTGGGATATAGTTTTGTGGTATAGAATTGATGGCATCAAGCCTCAAGATATTACAAATTCTTCTGGAAAACAGCTGTCATCATTCAAAGGACTTCAACCTGATCATCTATACAGAAGATACTATGCAGGTGAAGAGAGTTGGATGGAGAACAAGGATTTCTAAGGACACAGTTCAGAACTTATCCAACAATATGTTTCTATGGACAAACAATATAGATAGATGATGAATTTGAAATAGCCAGTGTTTGAAAATGGTATTTCTATAACTAGAATTTATATAGTACTTTGTTTACAAAGTACTTTACAAATATGTCATTCAGCCCTACTAACTATCTGGGACATTGGTGTCATTATTATTTCCATTTTTCAGATGAGGAAGTTGAAGCAGACAAAGATAAAATGATTTGCCCAGGGTCACACATCTAATATCTGTGGTCAGACTTGAATTCAGGTCTTCCAGTTTCCATGTCTATCACTCCATCTTCTGCACCACCTAGCTAGTGAAAGAAAGAAAGTTAATTTGCTTTTGTGAAATTGCAAATCTCTGATACTGATCCTATGTTGCCCATGAAATCAAAGGCCTATCTTTTCAATATTAATATTTTACTGGTGTTGCTATACATCATCAACATGTGGAACATCACTGTCACTGAAGATCCAAAGATTTCCCAAAGAAGGAAATGGAGAGGTCCATGATGAATATAGCATCAATGTATAGATGTAGGAACTCTGAAGAACAGAAGTATGTCACCAAGAAAATGTATGGTGGGAAGAGAATATGATAGGTGGACATTCAAAGTATTCCAAGGTACCTTCTTGATGCTAGGAGAAATTAAGAAAGGGCTTGATTGGACAGATCCCTCACAGTGAACTTTTGGGAGAACAGGAACAAGAGTTAAAGAATGGGTAAGGCATGGATGGGTTTCCATTCATACGTTTGAAGGTAACTCCAACTAGGTAACTTAGCAGATAGCACACTGAGTATAGAATCAGGAAGACCTGAATTCAGATCTGACCTCAGACACGCTCACTTAACCTCTGTTTGCTTTAATCTACTGGGGGAAAAAATGGCAAAGCCTTCTAGTATCTTTGTCCAAAAAAACCCCTATGGAGAGTACAACCTATGGGGTCACAAAGAGTCAGATATAACTGAATGACAACTAGAATTAATGAGATCATAAGCCCATTCAAGTATAAAACTGTTTTCTGTTCCTTTCCAGTTTCAATGATTGATCCTGGTTTTGTTATCTATTAGACTAGAGCTGTGATTTTACTAGGTGCTCTTACTGTAATACTTCTGGATTTTTTCATCTTGCTCTCCAGAATTTTATCATCATGCAAGATCACATCAGCTCTTAAGCTCACACTTTCATAGTACTCCCTGTCTTTGCAACCCCTCTTCGTAGAGAAAGAATTCTTAAATGGAACATTTAAGAGAGGCATCCATAGCAATATCTCAAAACTCTTTCCTCCTTATAGCATAGCACTATCTGACTTAAATCCAGTTCCTGTGCTTGTCATGGCATCATCTACCCTGATATCATGGTCTTTTTTAAGAATGAAGGACAAGGGCAGCTAGGCGGCACAGCTGATAGAGCACCAGCCCTGGAGTCAGGACATACTTAGCTGTATGGCCTTTGGCAAGCCACTTAACCCCATTGCCTTGCAAAAACTAAAAAAAACTAAACAAAAAAAACTAAAAAAATGGACAAGCATCATCATCATCATCATCAAATCTCTGCAAATAATTCAAACACCTCTCCATCCCATAACTATCCCTGTCTTTCTTCACATCCCCAATATTTAAAATAGTTCCTGGCCTCCTGTTTAATATATATATTTATTGACCAACAGTTATAAGGGAACTCTCAGTGAGGATATTTCCATTATTTATGCATATCTGCATTTGTCCTGCTATTTATAATCTTGGAAAGTGGCCTGGGACACTGAGAGATTAACTGACTATCCCAGGATTACATACATGTTTCAGAGCCAACACTTAAATTTAATTTTTCCTGATGGAGACCAGTTCTCCAGACACTATGCCATACTGCTTCTCAGGAGTGACAGGACTAATTCTTCTTTTTCATGACAACCTTCAGATATAAGAAAACAAATCTTATTCTTCACCTTCATCACCACCATCATTCAACTCTCACTTCTCTAGATTGAATTTACTCATTTCTTCTACCCTATCTATATAAGGTCCATTCTGAATCCCCTTGCCAACATGGTCAGCATTAAATAGGAAATGGAAAAGGATGTTAGGATGTTGGGTTCTATGTTGGGGGCAGACTTTTGTTGGGGAGGGGAGGTAGGAATAGCCAGGGAATGTAGAACAAATGTTGCTAACTTTACTTTTTTACCTTAACCAAACCCTAAGGATTCATTAAAAATGCCTTAAAATGTTTTCAACAAGACCATAAACTGCCCCCAAAGTATTGTCTCCTTTGAATTCCAAATAAATGTGCTGCAGCTTCCCTGTTCATCATCACTACACACATTTGTTCTGGACCCTTTTCTGGCAAGTTTCAAATCACAAAGACTTTTCATATCCCCAACAAAACCTGGTGTGTGGGACAGATGCCACTTAAATAAATTTTGGAGATCTCTCAAGATATGAAGAGAAAGTTTTATTTGTTTCTCATGGAATGGGTCCCAATCAGAGAGACTGAGGCAAAAGCAAAAGACCCAAGATTCACATTTATCATAACTCGATTCCCCCCACCACCACTGCTGACCCATCCTCATTAGTTAATCTAAACTCATAAACTAATTTAAATAATCCAATCAGAGACATATGTCTCCTTCCTAAAAACTCAGTAGATAGGAACAAAAGTCAGTTTGCTCTTTACATTCTAATAACATTCCCTGTATCCCAAAAGTTGTTTGTCAGGGGAAGAGGGGCAGAAGAGACATAATTCTAATCTATAATATTCTACTGAAGAAATCTCAGACTTTCTTCCACTCAATCCCTCCTCTTTTACTTTGATGAGATTTCTTCAAATTTCTCTGTAGGCCCTCAAGTCTACAAGGCCCTCCCTGATCACCTCCTTACTTTCAAGGGACCCTTTTAGATAGGCCCTTTAATCACCATGATAATAGTACATTTCCAAAGTTGCTGTACCTCCTTCTACTGCAAGTTTTTATACCAATGTCTTTAGATAGGTCTTCCTGGCTCCAAAATTGATCAAAATAAATTCTTGATTTTGTACTATTGGACCAACCCCAAGAATAGCTAATATACCTAGTGATGTTCCTTACATTATTTTTCTTGCAAATGGCCATTTCAGCACTTTCCTTGCAAGTTCATACTAACTCATAATCACAGTTTCCCTTAACAAATTCTCCAGTTTGCACATCTTTACAAGGGATCCAGGTACCATTATTAATCTCAGATGAGTCTGAGGCCACCTATCTCTAAGTTGTACAGTCCTGAATTTATGTGCCCCACTTCTGGACATGTCCAGACATTTGCTATGCCCCAGGCCAATATCCTGGCCAGTAAGTTATAAACAACAATCACCTTGAACTGACTCAGTCACATGCCACTGGTGTATGTCTCCTCTGGATCAGAATCCTGTGGCACAGTGCACCTCTGACCAGGGACTGAAAATCTAGGGCAGACCTGGAGTACTGTTACCCAAGGCCAATTCTCAAATTGCTGTGGACTACAGTAACTCCAACAATTAGCCACACCAAAAGACTGGGCATTGACTTCTGCCAGCTAGATTCTCCTCCCACCTTTACCTCATTGTCTAAATCAGAGATAGGACTCTCCCTAGATAGGATATACAGACTCATGTGATATAATCATGCCACCCAATAATCTCCCTCTTTCTCTGTCAATAGAAAACATTTTCACCCTGCCTCCCCTCCTCCTTTCCATAAGGAGAAAGGCATAAGTTGGGGTGTTATACTTATAGAGTCAAGGGAAAGTTACAGATAAATAATGTATATATAGGCAAGAGATGGTGGAGATGAACTAGTCCAGTGTCTCTCCCCTCCCCTCTCCTCCCTTCCCCTCCCCTCTCCCCTCCTCTCCCCTCCCCCTCCTCTCCTCTCCCCTCCCCTCCCCTCCTCTCCCCTCCCCTCCCTTCCCCTCCCCTCCCCTCCACTCCTCTCCTCTCCCCTCCCCTCCCCTCCTCTCCTCTCCTCTCCTCTCCTCTCCTCTCCTCTCCTCTCCTCTCCTCTCCTCTCCTCTCCTCTCCTCTCCTCTCCTCTCCTCTCCTCTCCTCTCCTCTCCTCTCCTCTCCTCTCCTCTCCTCTTCTCCCTTAGAGGCATCCAATGTTGTTCAGCATCTTCTGAATCTGTTCCAAAAAAATTCTTCTATTACATGAGCAAACTCCCAATGAGAATGATCACATTGACTCGAGCTTGTAACACATACATTCAACAGTCATCTTCATCCCAGCATCTGGTTCAAAATGAAACAATTTTAACCTTTGCTTTCATTACAATAATGATTCAAATATCCTTAACAAAAATAATTTTTTTCCCAAATATTGCCATAGTTTCCTTTTTCTGGTGTACTTATCTAACTCACATTCTTTTCCTTAAACTAGACCTTGAAACTATAATTAGCCTAAACATTTCCCATTCTTCTTCTTCTTACCTAAATATACCCTCTAAAAAAAATCAAAGAAAGTTAATTCCCTCCTGAACATATAGCTGAGAGCAGGTGTTAGAGCCAGACACCTAAACACCTAATCTATCTCTGGCTATTAGATCCAATTCACCTAAAACTTCTTTCTGGTTTGCTTAGCAACTATAAAGATCCAGGACATTAAAGGAAAATTGTTTTACAAATGTAAGTATTGAATGTCAGTGTCCATGCACAGTTCATGTGGGTAAGTCAAATATCTTAGGCCAGATTTATTCTTCCAGGTGAGATATTATTCAAATGTCATTTTGGGAAAATCAAGTCAAAGGGGTCCAACCTCAGCCATACTTAGAAGCCACCCCTTCAGCTGTACATCCCTGTCACCTGACATCTTTAGCCCATTGGCTTCCTTGGCTCCAAGAACATGACATTTACCCAGTAGCATTTCCTTTTGTTGACTATCCTGGTGTCTGACATAAGAGAAAATTGATTAAAAGTCCCATGATCTAAAATAGTTCTCTTACCTAGTTAGAACTTCCAGTGAATACAACTCACCAAATTCCAATTATAATCTTAATAGAATTCCAATTAATGAAATCCCCACCTAAAGTTGAGTATCCTTCCTGGGTCTTTGTCTAAAATCAGGTATTCTTACTATGACTGACCCTGACTCTTACTAGAGACATCCCTTTGTCTGAAATCATATCTACTCCATCTTTATATAAAGATGGCATATCAGATTCTTCTTGGCTAGAGAAAAATCTCAATCTAGTCTATTGTATTTTACAGCAAATTAATATCTCCTTTGTCCAGGAGATTGCACAGAAAAATCTCAAATTATATTGTGTTTATCTTTCCCATATTACATAGTGCTTTTACAACAAAGTAAATAGCCAGCTTTGGAACATATATACATATCCAAAATATTCCCAATTCACTTATTTAGCTAGAAACTTCTATACAAAAACTTGTTTAGCTACTAGCTATCCATAACATACAAATTGTTTTTTATTTTTGGCAAGGCAATTGGAGTTAAGTGATTTGTCCAAGGTCACACAGCTAGTAAATCACCAAGTGTCTGAGGTCTGATTGAACACAGGTCCTCCTGACTCCAGGGCTAGTGTTCTATCCACTGCACCACCTAGCTGCCCCCTAACATACAAATTACTTTTCAGAATTCTTTAAAATCATTAGAACATCTTAGGTAACTTTAAATTTCCAACATGCATTATTAATTTCTTTATAACAGAACAGAAATAAGAGTAACACACAAATTACTAGGTTGTACAAAGCAATCCTTTCATTATTACATTATGCATGAATCCACAGATCTATCTCAGAAAGGGTCATACTTTTTCATATTTTCCTTATTGCTTTACAAAGCAATCACATTAATACTCATAAAGGGTCATACTTTTTCATATTTTTCTTATTTCTTTTCAAAGCAATCACATTAATCCCGGGCTTTAACAATACAGTATTTAAATAACATTCACAGAAGATAACTAAATATTGCAAATATAATCTCTTCACAGTTACAAAAGAATATTATATAACCAATAAGTACATCTAATTCATCAATAAGTTACCTTACAATGGGGCCCACACAATTGCTATTTGTTTGGAGCCCCCCCATCAGTTGACGGCAGTCACCAAGAGAGAAGTCCACATTCTTGACTTCTTTAAAATTAAACATAGATTGTTAATATACATTAATCATAAGATTCTTATTTAAACATCTCATTTTCCTTAGAACAAGAGCAAATTGAATAACCCATGATCTTTACACTTTTGTCTTCCAGACCTCTTTGCCAAGATTCTCAGAATTCAGTCTCATAAATATGATACATTTAAAACCCCAATCAATAACAACTAAGTTTCCCAACATTTTAGTTTGATAAAACTTTAGAGTACCTTATACTGAGAATCCAGCACTCACATTCAAAAGCTCTATTCAAAATAAAAAATACAATTGTTAGCATTATTAGGCTTAACATTAAAATGAATTAGTTTTTTTTTCCAAAAGAAATCAGTAAACATTCCTGATAACATAACTATTTCTCATCTTAGTGACACAAAACCACTTTTCTTTAACCCAAAAGTGTTACAATAAAATTTAAAATCCTGAACCACTTAACTCCTTGCAAAAGTTACAATACTGTTAAAATAGTTTGTAATTCCAAACTAATTTAGCAATCTATGTTATTTAATTCCTCCCATTCTATACAAATTTCCTCAGAATGTTACAATACTAGTATCCCTCTTTTAAAATCCTCAGTGTACTTCCCAAAACTCTAGTTCAGAAAACTTAAACAGTGAGAGTCATTACTTTAAGGCCACATGGACAGATATTCAATAAACGTGATTTCCTTTTAGTAGATGTGTCTCCTGATTCTATAGATAGATAGATAGATAGATAGATAGATAGATAGATAGATAGATAGATAGATAGATAGATATAGATATAGATATAAATATATATATATGCACACATATTTTTTTTTCTCCTTTCCAATCACATATCCCACTTGTGATGGGGTCTCTTTCCCTTTAAGGCTTAAGTACCTGAGGTATCCTCTCTCCCTCCCTCTCTCCACCCATGGGTGGGGCTCTCAGGTGGACTCAATCTAAGGTTCAAGTCTTAACAAAATGGTGAGATTGAGACCACCATGAGTCCAACCCACCAACCCTTCCCCCAACCCAGGGAGAAAGCATAAGGATAGAAAATCTTCCCTCCTCTAACTTCTCACTCTTTCCCTTAAAGATTCTCTCTTCTCTCAAACTTCTTCTAAAATCTCCCCAAAGCACAGCTTTTTTCTTTTTATTTAAGAATCCCCCTCCTCTTTCTTTTTTTCCTCCAACAATCTCTCCCTCCCAAAGGCAGACCAAATGTGTTCCTTCTCCTATATCTTTATTTCCCCATACAAGACAACAATATAATTTTCTTCTGACTTTTCCCTTTATATTTTAGTCTTATTTACCTGATTTAGAGTGGGGGAAGGCTTAGGACAGAGTCCTTCCCATTTTAAATATTGACCTCTCAGGATCAAGTGCCTTTAGATCCAAGTCTCTTATGCCCAAATTGGAAGGGGTCACCCCCGACCTTCAGTCACTCAAATGGACCCTCCAGGAATCTAGTACCTTTAGATTCCAAGGTCTAGGCCCCTCCCCCTCCCAAAAATGACAAACTTCTACATTTGGGCAAGGGCATTTTTTGCCAAGTCCTGAGAGGCCAAGGCCCCAATGGGCATGAAATCCCACAGGAGCCCCCAAACTGTGTGGGATGGATGACAAATAAATTTTGGAGATCTCTCAAAGTATGAAGAGAAAGTTTTATTTGTTTCTTGAGGAGCAGGCCCCAATCAAAGAGACTGAGGCAAAAGCAAAAGACCCAAGAATCACATTTATCCTAACTCAGTCCCCCCCACCACCACCACTGACCCATCTTCATTAATTAAGAATGAGGTCTTTATAATCTAAGCCCATAAACTAATTTAAATAATCCAATCAGAGACATGTGTCTCCTTCCTGAAGACTCAGTAGATAAGGAACAAAAGTCAGTTTGCTCTTTACATTCCAGTCCTAATAACCTTCACTGATAGCCCCAAAGTTGTTTGTCAGGGGAAGAGGAGCAGAAGAGACACAGTTCTAATCTATAATATTCTACTGAAGAAATCTCAGACTTTATCCCACCCATTGGTAAACTGAAAAGGCATCATCATCTATCAATACTTCTCCATGCTCTACAGCCTTCACATCTCCTTATGGATAATTGCAGTCCTATAACTAGAGAGCGATACTAACAGTGTCTGCCATTAGTTGTCTGGATTGACTACAGAGAGGAAGGAACTGATGCATCTCCTTTCTCAGGAGCATTCTGAAACAGTCTGATCATCTTGCATTCCCAAAATGTCTTTCCATTCTGGATGGAAACCTCTTACCCCATGACTGTTATTTAGGCCAGTGATTCCCACCCCGCCAACCTTGTCTTTCTGCCCACCAAAAAAAAAAAGAGGGGAGCAAGGAATTGCAGCAAGGAAAAATAGGTTAAGAAAAAAATTATTTTTATTTCATTTACACTATCATATTATTTATTTATATTCAGGTGCCTCAGCAGTCTTGTAAATATAGTAATATCAAGAAATAAGACACTAATAGAAAAGGGCATAACATAAGAGCTAAGAGATGGGTTTGAATCTGAGTTGGGTAATTAGCTAGCTATCTTGCTTAGAACAAGCTGTCCAAGCCAAAGACAATTCAATTCTACCAATGGAATTGGATAAGAGGAGAAGCTGGTTTCAACCATAATTGTTTCCTTTAATGACACTATTGTTTACAAAAACAAACCAAACACTGAAATTTTAAAACTAAACTTGGACCCAAAGAAGATATGTAAATACAACTCCATTCTTTTCAAGATGTGAGAGAGTCTTGCTTGACTAGGGATTCCTTCTATGTATGAGTGGGATGAAATGACAGGTGGGTTGCCTTCCAAACTTTGTGCTTCCTCTTATCCTGTGATACAATTTGATTAGTTTTAACTGAAGTGTTTCCCTTCTCTTTTCTTTATATTCTTTGTTATAAAATCTGGCTCCCTGGGACTCAGAGAGATGAAAGATCTACTGGGAAATATAGATAATATAAAAACAAAAAATAACAATAATTTTTAATGTTTAAAAATTATCTTTGGGAGTGGGGATAAATGAAGATATTGTGCTCTGAGCTCTTTTATAGGAGACACTATCATAAATGACTGGCATAATGTGATCACAAAATAACTTAGTCACACAGTGGGGCAGCAGGTTTTTCTTGGCAAATAACTACTTTAATTTTTGAAGACTGATGATTTCCTTAGATTAGGTACTCCTTCTGCCAATATAGAGAGCTTCACCTCTATGTCTTAGTATATAATAGTCATGTATTGCTGTGGCCAAAGAAAACAAAAACAAAAATTATTTGTGACTCAATTCATCATAAATTTTTAATGATTAGAAACTCTCTGAATTTAAGTAATCCAGTCTTCCTATGGGTGGATATAGGGATTGAGATCCTCTGATATTAGCTTTTAACAGCGACAATTCTAATTAGGACTAAGTGATGGGTCACAATGAAGTGGACATGACAGAATAACAATTAATAGCTATTTTTTTATAGATGGAAGTGGAAAAAATTCTCCAAATCTCAAAAGGTTGGCCTTTAAAATTTCCCAGAAAGTTTCCTATGGATGATTTAAAATTTAAAAGAATACATTAGAGTGGCTTTTAAAAAAGCCATAGCCAGAAAGGAGGGCAAATCCAGCCCCACAGCACAAACCTCAGCCTTTCCAACTAGCCAGGCACTTAGTTGGTCTGACAGCTTAATACAAGGTATTAGATGTATGTCTCATTACGCTCCTTCCCAAGAATACCTTGCATTTTTACCCATCAAAACTTGCTAGCAGATCACCAGAGTGTAAATGACCTATAACAACCTAAAATCCAAGTGGTGGACCAGAAAGAAAAAGGATAAATAAATCGTCAAGCTATGAGGAGAATTCAGATGATATCAAATATATAGTTCAGTACAGGGCAGTTCAGGGAAATGGCTTATCTTTCAATAACATTTTCCCTGTCACTCTACTGACAGGTTCAAAGGCTGCTTTACCATTCTCTTACAGTGAGCCAGTATGCTGTCTTTCTCAAAGAAAAGCAGTCTATCTGAGGGAAGATTATGGAACCTGCCAATCTAAGTCAATCTTTCTATCTGGAGACCTTGATAATGATAATTGCTATCAACCTACCATTTTAGTCATAAATATTTTCTTCTCTAGGGACTGGAAGTCCTACCAAGGAACATTAAGCCACAAGGGAAGTAAATGCTCATAATATCATAGATTTCATTTATTATTTAGAGGGGAATCATCTAGTTCAGCTTCCTCATTTTACAGATGAGGAATTGAGGCCTAGGGATAAAATTCAGACACCAAGTCCTATAGCCTTTTTTTTAATGGCATTTTAGTTTGAATATGAGCACTGCATCTAACCCAACTCAGATTCACCACATTGCTCTCTTGTCATCCTCACACCATAGTCCTGTGTTCTAGCTCCCGCTCTGGATGTTCTCTTTCTACTATATCTTTACATGTGGGAAGCTAGGTGTCACAGTGGATAGAGCACTGAACTTGGAATCCGAAGAATTGGGAGTTCATATTAGCCTCAGATTCTTGACATGTTCTAGTTGTATGATGTTGGGTAGGTTTTAACCATGTCATCATGATTCACATCTGGTCATTGAATGGCTCTAGAGGAGAAAGTGAGGTTGGTGACATAGCATAGCACTCCCTCACTTAAATCCAGTTCCTGTGCTTGTCATGGCATCATCTACCCTGATGTCATGGTCTTTTTTTAGAATGAAGGACAAACATCATCATCATCATCTATCTACATGTAATTCAAACTCCTCTCCATTCCACCACTATCACTGCTTTCAGTAATCATATCAATTCTGTCATTCCAGGAAAGAATATGTCATTGTAAATTTCTATGATTCTACTCACTATTCCTTTACCTTCCCAGAGCCACTTCCCTTGCCTTCTACCATTTCTTTATATACTTTTCTTCCTCTATAATAATGTAAACTCCTTGGGGACTTGGAACTATCTTTCCTTTTGTATTTGTATCCACAGCACTTAGCACATTGTCCAGTACATAATGCTTTTCATTTATTCATTTCTTCATGTTTTAACACCAATTCTATAACTTCATATATTGTATATTCCATTGGAAACAATCCTTCTCCATAAGGAAGGTAATACCTACAAATAAAAATAATATAGAAAAGAGATTTTACTGATAGGCTCAATTTTCAAATAATATCAAGGGCTGAGATTCAATTTGATCAACATTTATTGAGCTATTTTGTTATTTTATTTTGAGCCTTATCATCATCATCATCATCATCATCATCATCATCATCATCATTATTATTATTATTATTATTATTATTATATGACCAACACTTTGTAACACCATTTGAGGTTTTCTTGGCAAAAATTCTGGAGTGATTTGTCATTTCTATCTCTAGCTCATTTTACAGATGGGGAAACTGAGGAAAACAGGGTCTGTGCACAAGGTCACACAGCTGAGGTCAGATTGGAACTCAGGAAGATGAGTCTTTCTGATTCTAGGCTTGTTACTCTACCATTCCACCACCCATCTACCCTTAAAGAAATTAATTTAGGTTATTCACTGGAAGGACTAATGCCAAAACTGAAGCTTAGATACTTTGGCCAAATAAAGAAAAGATGAGACTCTTTGGAAAAGACCCTGATGTTGGGAAAGATTGAAGGTAAAAGGAAAAGGGATGACAGAGGATGAGATGGAGAGATAGCATCATGGAAACCACAAGCATGAACTTGGATAGACTTCAAATGATTGAGGAAAATAGAAGGGTCTGGCATGTAATAGTACATGGGGTCACAAAGAGTCAGACACAGCTAAACAAAAAATTTATTACATGTCAACTTCCACAAAAGTCCAACTCTGATGCTTCATCATGGCCTGAAGATGGTTAAGTCATGATTAAGAAGAAAAGCCCTGTCAGGTTCAATCAAGTGGAAGAGCTATTGAATATAATCTCAGTAATAAAATGTATGTCTCTTATTTAGGGATCAGCTCAACCTCACTAAGGCTCATCATAATCAGATGAGTTACTATGAAATGCATTTTTTTCTTTTTCCCAGAAAATTCATAATAACTCTATACCATGGGAAATTGAGATTTCTTTCTGTATACATAGAGGAAGTACACAGACAGATGAACCTTGAGTCCTGAATCATATATTACATGCCCAGCACTGTGCAAGGTATGATGAAGAATAATAATAAGAACAATGAAAGGCATAGTTTCATAGATTAATAACTAGAAGGAATTTTAGTGGTTATCTAGTTCTACTCTTTTATTTTGCAAATGAAGAAAGTGAGGCACAAATATTTTAAATTATAGGCTCAAAGGTCTATAACTAAAAGGTCTGAGGTCATCAAGTCTAACTATTTTAGAAATAGGGAAACTAGGGCCACTCAAAGGAGTTAAGTGATTTAAATGATGTTATATGTTCAAGTTGTTATATATCCACAGTGCTATCCTGCCTCAAACTCTGCCTTTCATGAGCTGGGATTGTAATATCAGACAACATAAAACAGAAAATCCACTCCCTAGTCCAGTTAAACTGTACTACTTTGTTGTTGTTGAATCGTTTTCTTTGTGATTCCATTTGAGGATTTCCTGAAAGATACTGGAGAGATTTTTCCATTTCCTTCGCCAAACTATTTTATAGATGAGGAAACTGAGGCAAACAGGATTAAATGTGACTTCATCAAGGTCACAGAGATAGTAAATATCCAAAACTTAATTCAATCTCATGTCCTCCTGATACCAAGGCAGGTGTTTTATCCACTGTTCCCTCTAGCTATCCTTAAATTGAACTATTATTAATTCTCTAAAGTAAATGAGCTTTCTGATGCCTTCATAAGTGTTGATGTACTGTCACTCACCCCTGCAGTGAACTCTGACTTCATCTCTTTTCATGATTCTTCATTTTCTTCAAGACTCAACTCAGCAATGTCCACTTTTTCCATGAAACCTTGATTACCCACACCTAAAACTATTCTCATCCTCATAAAATTTTCCTAGAGCACTATAACTGGACCTCAAAGGGTCCATGGAAAGATTCTGAAGGTCTTTGAACTTAGATGGGAAAATTGTATCTTTATTTTCATTAACTTTTGATTTACATTGTAATCCTATGTATTTGATTTTATCATATAAAATATTATTTTAAGAAGACCATAGCTTTCATTCAGGAGGTTCATGACATAAAGGGGTTAAGAACCCATGTGTTAGGTTTATTCATTATAAACTAGAAGTTATTTTTTTTAAAAATGAGCTATTCATTTCTTTACTACAATACCTTAAAAAAATATATATATATATACATAATAATGATTACAAGAATTTCCTAGGAAAATTTCTTGTATAGTTAAAACAAATTTTAAATAGCCATATTTGTTGTCTTATTATTTTGTCATTTCCAATCTACTATGTAAAAGATTTTGTTTTCCCCATGATAGCTGAAATTTGAAGTAATATTTATAATTTATATTTTATTTTTCAACATCTGTCCATATATATATATATATATATATATATATTTTAAGTTACATAAGTTCCTTCCACCCTCCCTCCCCACCCCACTCCCCTCAGCAGCAGTCAGATGAATATTGTATATACATATTTGTGTTAAACAGGTTTGCATGTTTATTTTTGAATGTCATGTTTGGATGAGGAATTAAGATTAAGGGAAAGGAATACATAAGAGAAATTTTTAAAAAAGTGAATGTAGTGTGGGATAGCATTATCCATAGCCATTCTAATAGGGTTGTCCTAGCTCTCTGAACTGCTGAGGGCAGTTGTATCCATCAAGATTTATCAACTCACAATGTTGCTGTTAACATGTATAATGTTCTCTTGGTTCTGCTCCCTTTCCTCAGCATCAGATCCTGTAATTCATTCCATGCTTCTCTAGGGTCCTACTAGTTATGGTTTCTTATAGAATCATAGTTGAATGAATATTTTTACATTTGCAAAGCATTTTCTGTACATTATCTTATCTGACCATCACAACAATCCCAGTGAGTTAAGTACTATCAGTATTATTGTTTCAATTCTAGAGAAGAGGAAAATGGTAAGGTGATCTCTCCATGATCACACAGATTAGAAAACAATAAAGTCCCACATCTTGCCTTACTCTACATCCAGCTCTATCCATTGTGTCATTTATCTCTTAAAAATTTCCTATAGCATCCACTTGGTCACCTTCTATTTTTCCCCTTATCTTTGACTCTGTGAATTACTTCAGTCTCCACAGTACTTTTTTAAATACTTGATTTATTACCAAATACCTGCATTTGCTTCTAGTTTGTGTAAAATAATCAATTATTAAAATGGACTATGTACTAAAGCATAAAAAAGAACCCTGTATTAGGAGCTCACTAAACTACATAGTATGTTAGAAATAAACATCAGAGAAATGGTTTTGAATTATCTGTGTGACAATGGATAAATCACTTAACCTTTCTGGGTTTCAGTTTTCTGACCTATAAAATTAAGCAGCTGGACTAAATGATCTCTCAGGTCCCTTCCAGTCCTAAACCTATTATCCCATGACATTGATTAGCTATCCTTGCTATCATAGGTATGTGCAAAGCATTCACTATGGTACAACAGATCAGGCAAATTGCCAAGAGGAGGTCTCTTGCTGCTGTCTGGAGGGCAATGACTCAAGAAGGCAGCTGGTAGGGAAGATGGAGATAGATTTGCCAAATGCTATTAAAATAGACCTAAAAAAATCGTATATATATATATATATATATATATATATATATATATATATATATATATATCATAGATAGCTCTGACATCACTAAAGCAAAGGTGCCTTTGCCCCCTATTCATCATCCTACCATACACACACATACACATATTAAGAATGTCTACTATCTGGGGTGGTGCAGTGGATAAAGCACGGGCCTTGGAGTCAGGAGTTCAAATCCAATCTCAGACATTTAATAATTACCTAGCTGTGTGGCCTTGGGCAAGCCACTTAACCACATTTGCCTTGCAAAAACCTAAAAACAAACAAACAAACAAAAAGAATGTCTGCTATCTTTTGAAGAAATTTTTCCTACTTCAATGCTCATTTTTATCTATTTTCACCTACCTAAACATGTTGGAGATGAGGTAAGGGAGCAATCTGAATCCATATGTCACTAGCCTGTGCCCTTCTAGGACAGCCTTGATCTAAAATTCAGCACTGAACCAATATACCTTCTTAACAGCTTTAAGACATGAGTATGATGGATTGCAAGGAATTGAAATCCCAAAGGCATTTCTTTACAGAAAACAGGATTATAAACTCTTCCTGTTGTGAACTATAAGAATTTGTAAGTGCAATAAATTTATGTTATGGAAAGCCCTAGCTAGAAATAAGAGTTTTCTAGGGCACATGAGCAGGTTAGCTCGAGAGAAATTTATAAGATAGAAAAATTTTGCTTCTGATCTCTTTCTATCTTCATTATTCCTATCATTCCTGTTCTTTTTCCTTGATCTTTCTACCTCTTATATACAACCAACCTATTTCCTGTATTACAACATCCACTATTATCTGTTTAAGGCTTAAAAATTGACATCTTCTTGGGGAATTTGTAATTAATGGAAATTTAAAGTTTGAAAGATTCAAAGGAATGAACTGAAAATGATGAAGTTGCATCATCCCATCAACACATGATTGAAGTTGGCTATGTTGTTGCTGTCCTTGAGTGGTTTCAGTCCTGTCCAACTCTGTGATCCCATTTGATGTTTTCTTGGCAAAGACACTGGAGTGATTTGCCATTTCCTTCTCCAGTTCAATTTACAGATGAGGAAGAGTTAAGTGACATGCTCAGGATCACAGATCTCATAAATGTCTGAGATCAGATTTGAATTCTCATCTTTCTGATTCTTGACTCAGCGCTCTAAATACTACTCCAACTAGTTGCCCCCAAGCTGTCCATGAGGATTCACTTATTCGTCTGCTGAGCTAGAATTGCCAACACATTATAAATAAAGCTATCCTCATCCCTCAGACCTCTTTTTTCCTGTTGGTCACAAGGCAAAAGAATGACTTTCTGATATCTAAAGGACTAGGAAGAGAGGGGATGATTGAGTGGTATCTTTCTTCACACAAGGTTCGGTTCATGAGGACATGAACTCCAAGGCAACACCAAGGCCTAGAATGGGACCACATACTTTTATATCTTCTTTCCTTTGGTACAGGTTCTAGTGAAAACATGAAAAGCAGCTAATGTCTAACCATTCCCAGGCACTCAAAACAACAGAGAATCAGTTATTGGCACAATTGGAGTGGCAAAAGAGACAGTGATAGATGGTGCTATTGCAGTGGCAGTGGCAGACTAGATAAGAGTTGACCACAGAGAAAAAAATAAAAGTGCTGAAAGAGCCCACTTGACATTAATCAGGTTGTGTTCAGTGGGGAATGAAATATAAGTGAGGGGTGTGATTGAATAAATCAATCAAATAACACTATGCCACATAAAATAAGTGATAAGATGTCCAGTTATCTTGGTGAGATGAAAACAAGTTGCAATCAGTCAAAAACTTTAGATTAAGTGTAAAAAGTCCTTGGAAAAACTGGAGTGACATTGATAAAGAATGTTCAAAATGCTCAAATAACCTGCAGTCCAGGCCAAGCAGCAAAAGGAAAAAGAGGAAGTAGGATTGCACTGTGACAGAGAAGAGAAATGTCAAGGGTCACCAGCCCTATACACACATCAAAGTAGAAGAGCTGGGAAATACCACCAACTGTGCACCTACTTCTTCAAGGACTGAAGATAGTTCCAAGAAGAAGTCTGCTCTTTCCTAGCTCTATCAACCAGATATAGCAATATATTATATTGATTCTTTATTCGAACATTTCTGGTAAACTGAATTTTACTTCAACAACAAAGAGACCCAAGGGCTGACTACAGAGATTGATATAAATTAAGTCAGGGAGTCTAACCTCTACCTAAATGCTAAAGGTTTTCTGAACTGGAGACTCAGAGCAATTGTGACTATACTTCTTTCTTTTTGTCTAAGATTTTCCCTTAAAGCAGCAGAAAGGAAACAATGCAGACCTAAAAAGTCTTTAGGCTTAAAGTTAGCTAATCATTTTAACAGAGTGTTACACATAAAATAGCTCAAATGAAGCCCTGAAGCAAAAATTACAATGTATGTGGAATTCCTATTGGCAATTTAGCTGAGTATAATTATTCCATGATTTTGCAAAAACAATCACCTTTCAAAATGGGAATAAAACTTACTGTCCCATGTCTGATTTATGGGTAACTTTTTCCTATACCCCTGAAACTACTCTTTCCCCACCATGACTGAGGAAACCTACAGTTGTACCTCAGGAATCAGAGGAAGGAGTGGAATTGAAGCATTGGGAGTTAAGGTCCTCTATTAAGGACATGGACAGGGCAGCTAGGTGGTACAATATAGGGGCAGCTAGGTAGTGCAATGGATCGAGCACTGGCCCTGGAATCAGGAGGACCTGAGTTCAAATGCAGCCCAGACAATTCATAATTACCTAGCTGTGTGACCTCAGGAAAGTCATTTAGCCCCACTGCCTTGTAAAAACTAAGCCAAAACAAAACAAAAGGACAGGCAACTCTAATAAACTATGAACCCAAAGCGAGCTATGAGAACACAGAAGACAAATATAAGCAAAGATCTTCAGTACTTTTGCCTCTAGCCTAGAAGTGACCTGACTAGCTCCTGTGTGGTATTTTGGCAAAAGATGTCCTGCTCACAAATGTCTGAAATCACATCTCCTTCTCTTCTGTGCAAGGCTTCCTGGCTCTTACTAGTCCAGGCTAACTATAAGACTTGAATAGGGGATTCCAAGACAAAATACTGCCCTACATTGATGTCATTACAAATAGTTGTGCTTACTCTCATTTTGCAAGGATTGGACTGTTAAAAAAAATCAATGTCTAGCAATCAGTCCTTGTTACCTCAGGACTCAGACCTCTCTCAGAGACAAATCTTTAAAAGAGTCGGAGTTGTTGTCAGTGGTGAATTCATAATCAAGCACTTTGTCCCTCAGCCCACTCTCAGTCAAATCATAGCCCTCAAAAAAACAAAAAAAGGGAGGAAAAATGTGCTTTATCTTCTAAACAAGGAAGTAACTTTAAGTAAAGGGCATAGTGAGACAACAAAAATTGCAGCTTAATGTAAAAATGAAGGTTTAAAATCATTTAAAACTTGGCTAAAGGAGTAAATTTTCGAAGCTTGTTGAGTCAGTATATGCTTATGTTTCTTTGAACAGCACTGTATTAAAAGACCAGTCAGAAAAAGTCAACAGGGAACTCTTAATGGACAATCTTTGACCCAA
Organism: Macrotis lagotis; assembly: GCF_037893015.1. Taxonomy (NCBI): domain Eukaryota; kingdom Metazoa; phylum Chordata; class Mammalia; order Peramelemorphia; family Peramelidae; genus Macrotis; species Macrotis lagotis. Next base: position 138,141,047 of record NC_133659.1, on the reverse strand, counting down.
TTCTTTGCATTGCTCAAAGACCGAAGAAATAAGGAATTTTATCTTTTTGCAGAAGGGTTTGAGGATTTTTCAAACCAGACATCAATGAAAGCAAAAGCCAAGAGTGTGGATATGCTCTGACCATCCTCATATATAATTTGACTCCATAGATTTTATTATTGATTAGTCACTCCATTACTCAATCTACTCAGTAGATCAATAAGAATAGATCAGACATAGATATAGATTTAAAATGTTAAACTTGAAAGAAAACTTTCATATCACATAGAATCATATAACCCTTTCCCACACATACACATATACCATTTTCCAAATGAGGAAGTTAAACTTCAGAAAAATTTAGTGACTTTAGAGAAACAGCAAAATATGGTTGAAGAGAATGTCTTTGATATATATGTTTGACTCCTGCTTCTAACCTCTACTAATTTGTGAACATGGACAGTCATTTAATTTTTCTTTTTTTTGCAATGATTGGACTATTTCTTAATCTGTAAAAATTGGGTGATAACAGTAATAACAATAATGATAGCAGTTCATATTACATAATTATTTAATTTTACAAAATAATTCTAGCCATCTCTTACAACTATTGTGAAGTGAATATCAAATGAGATAATGTAGACAAAGTGCTTTGTGAATTTAAAACACTCTACAAATTTCAGCTATTATAATAATTATTTAGTGATATCACCCAAGATAATATTGTCATTAATTGCAAAGCTTATACTAGAATCTAGCCTTCCTGAGGCCTTGTCCAATGCACTTTACAGTAGGCTATTACAACTGTGTTCTAATTGTATACAAAGTATTTAGCATACTTTCAAACCATAAAGTTACTTTCCTCAATTTCCTTACAATATAAAAAGATAGATGAGAGTCATAAATATCCAATCCACTGAATTACAATAATTTAGTTTTTGTAATTTTGTGGATAAGTGTTGAGGATTTTATTCTACTCATTACAGTCATCTCCTTAACTTTTCTTGCCAACCCCTACCTCCCACCATATTTTCTACTGAATCAAAAGCAAAGGTTTCTTCTTTACATCTATCCTTATCCCACAATGCCTCAGATCAGGAAAATCTTGAAGAAAATCTAACCACAAATCCATCTGGATCTCTTTAACATTCTTTTCTTCATGATTGCCTAAATGTAGGGCTCATTGTTATTCATCTTAACCCTACCAGTTCCCTTCTCTATCTGCCTTCTCCAACAGACAAAGATAAATACCTTTCTACAAACAGCTCAGCTTGTACCAAGTCTTAGAGATGGTAGCTAGGGGTCTGGAAGCAGGTATCTATATATTTAATAAATTAAACCACTAGGCAGTCAAGTTCAATATGGGTTCCAGTATCCTGAGACCAGTTACCAACTACTTCACATTCTTTCGTAATATCTCACATCTACCTATTCCTCTCTATTTCTATTATCTTTAACCTAGTTAAAATTCTTATCAAAATTATAGCAATAGCCTTCAATTTATCCTCCTATCATCAATCTCTCTATAACCTCAAATGAGGGAAAGGAGAAGGGGAGTAATCATTTACATAGAACCTACCATGAGCTAAATGTTAAGTGTTTGATTAACAAATATTTTTTTTATTTACTCTTTTCAACAACCTTGGGAGGTAGGTGCCATCAATAACCCCATTTTACAGTTAAGGGAACTAAGGTAAAAAGAGGTTAAAGGATCTGCTCAGGGTCACAGTGATTGTCTGAGTCAATATTTGAGTCTGGATTTGGCCTCCTGACTCCAAGTCAAGCTCAAAGTTCTATCCACAGCATCAACTAATTAATTAATTCACTCTATTTTGCTCCTATGACATTACTTTTCTGAATTTTTTGAAATAAAAAATTTGAATGACCTTGCCTTGCCTTTAGGATAATGTTCAGTCTCCTAATCCTGGCATCTAAGGCTCTCCAACATCTCTCTACCCTTCCCAGTCTTATTTTTCCTCTACTCAAAAGCTGCAATCTAAATAGACTGATTTAGTCATTACCCACTGTTATAAATGAATGAATGAAAAACCTGTTAGAGTGAGAGAAAACTGTAGATTTTTTTCACAAATCCTGCAGGATATGGATATCTCACTTAGCATGAGGCATGAGGTGGGGTTATTACAGCAGACATTATATAGTCTTCAGAAACTCTTTCCCCTCCCTCTTGGATTTTCATAGGCTCTCAGAGTTTGAGTTACAATCTAAGAGGTCCACCCATTCCATGACATGTCCCTAATATGATCCCCCCCATCATATGGCACAAGATATGCTGATGAACTCCAATCGTCACAGGGGGTTTGTGGGATAATATTTAATTACCTAATTGCACAAACTCAGTTGCATTAGGTCAAAATTTCTAGGTTGCTCTTGACCAGCCGAGGACTAGTTTCTTCTAAATTTGGGTTTGCCATCTCTGGAATGGGATTAGGAAAACTCTCCCAGTTTTGTGATTGACCGGAGTCATTCCTCTATTGTAATGGATTTCAGGGAGCCCTCTCCACACCCTGTGAAGATCAACAACCTACATTCTTCACACCCACAATACAAGTCTTGTATTTTTCAACCTTTATCACTTGGTTCAATCTATTCCCCTTCTTTGAATGCCCTATTTTTTCCTCAATCACTCTAAATCTGATTGATCCTTCAATATCTATCTCAAATCCCACTTTTCCTCCTTTGTGACTTCTACAAAACTGAGTCATGTTTTCCTGAACTCCCACAGTACATAACACTCATTAGCTGAGCATACTTCATGTTCTTTACACAGAATAGCTGAAACAGAAAGTTTGGAAGTAGTCAAAGCACTGTCAGATCACAGGTGGATCTGGATTCCAGGGATTTAGGAAAGAAGTAGACTTGACCTTGAAACCCTAGACTTCCAGATGAAAGGACAGCTGAGAGAGTGTCAGGAGAACCAGGTGGAAAAATCAAGCTTAAACCAGATCTTCTAACCTTGTGATGGGGAGCAAAAGAGAGTGGAAACCAATCAGAGAATTGAATGCTCAGGTACGATGGTGACTGAGCAGAGTTGATAAATGTCTGTCAGTGAAGAGTTTCATTCTGGCCCACAGGGTAAAGTTTAGCCCTATCCTGAGTGGAAGTAATGACTTATCCCTGTTTGTTTATTCATCCTATTCCAGGTCTCATAGTTTCCTAAAGAGGTTTTCCCTTTCCTTGTTAGTAGTGAACTAAATTAAGCTTTCTGGATCTCTGGCAGCCCTTTGCCAACCATTTGGAGTTCACAAGATCAAAGACATCTCTAATATTCCTTTACTTAAAGACAAGAAAGACTAGACATAACAGGGACAGAAACAGTAGCAGGGCTCATTGGTTTCCTACTAACTTTGGGTAGAAAAGAGCTTGGAGCTCTTCCCTTACTTGGCCCCCCTTTCACATTCAAACACAACCAGAGAGGAAAGAGCTTAAGTTGCTCCCTCTGGGAGCATGCTTACTATGTTCCAATTCAGCAACCCATCAAAAAGCATTTCCTCACTACACAATAAAACATGAAGCAGTCATAGAACACCAATACTCAAAGATGGAGAGGGATGACCTCCTTTATACATGCTTGGAAGCATCTTCACCAAGCATCCCACAAGGGATGGGACTCAAAGAATGGGGTTCCCATTAGCCAGTTCCCTGTTACAGAAAGAAAAATGAAAACAATCACCTTATTCAAAGGGTTTACATTCTAGTGGAGAAGAAAAAATGGATCTATGGGTGTAAACTAGCTACATATGAAATTGATAACAAGATAACCTTAGAAATGAAGGCACAAGCATATGTGATTTGGAGAGAGGGTAGGAATTAGGCAGGTTATTCAACTGAGTCTTAGAGTAAGTCAAGGAATTCTAGGAATAAGCAGAAGCAAGAAGGCACAGCAGTGCAAAATTCTAGAAATGTAAGATGAAATATTGAATGTGAAGATCAGCTAGTAAGACAGTATGATTGAAAAATAAAGTTCATGAATAGAAATAATTTGTAAGAAACTTGGAAAATAGAAATGGATCAATTGTAAAGTTATTTTAAAGGATGAAGATTTTATTTTTGATCCTTGGGGTAATAGAGAATCATTGGAGTTTACTAATTATTGGGTAACATGGTCAGATGTGTTAGGTGTCTTTGTGGAAAATAAGAAGTAATAGAAACAACAACTAATATTTAAATATTGCTTTAAGATATACAAAGTACTTTACAGATATAATCTCTGATCTTCACAACAACCATGGAAGACATGCTATTTATTACCTTCATTTTACAGATGCAATGTAAGCAGACAGAAATCAAGTCATTTGTCAAGGTTGGGATAGCTATTAGATGTCTGAACTGGAATTTGAATTCAGATCCTTCCTGACTCCAGGTTCAGTATCCTGTACCATCTAGCTTCCTGAGGCAGGAAGATATTGAAATAGTGCAAGCAAGAGTAGTTAATCCCTAAAATAAGCTGGTAGGTATGAGTGGAGAGAAAGGTTTGCAGATGCGATAAGTTATAGAGATAGAAAGGACAAAATCTGACAACTGACTGGATATAAGGTGTGAGTGAGTCAGAATGATAATCTAAAGGAAGTGCTAAGTCTGGAAACCTGGACGACAGGAAGAATGGTAGTATAGTTGACAGTAATAGGGAAATTTGGAAAAGGACTGATTGGAAGGGGAGGGTATGCTGAGCTTATATATTTCTATGTCTATATGTCTGTACACATATATGTCTGTATACAAGTAATATATGTGTACATTCTCACATGCACATTCACAATCCATCCACATATATATACATATATAGTTAGAGGAGTTAAGATACTGAGCTAGATATACATATATATATATATGTCAGTAAAATATGAGATATATACCTATAGATATATGTATCTGTGTATACACATATACAGGTCCATACTGATATGTGTTATTTATGCTGATATTACTTATATAAAAATATACAATACATTACATATGTAATAAATAATACTGATATATAGAATATCTCTATATAGAAGACATATCTCTATATTGATTTATTAGTATACATATATCAGTATATAGACACATAAAATATATGTATATATGTGTATGTGTGTGTGTATACAGATATAATTACATTTCAAACACTTCTTAGCAAATTTCAAATTAAAGAGTTTATATCCTACTAGGAAAATATAACATGCCTTCAGACAAGTAAAGACAAGATAATTTGAGATGGAAGAGAACTAACTAATGAGGCTTTGGTCAGGTGTAACAAGTAGGAACTAGTGCCCTTTATAATTAAGATTTCTAGAACACGCAGAGGAAAAGACTGCCTTTATAAAGAAGTAGAATTCTGAGTTGAAAGGACAGCAAGTAGGTCAGTCCAACTGGATCCAAAAGTGGATGAGTGTGAGTAGAGTAATATGAAATAAATTTGGAAAGGAAAGTTTGAGACAGATTGTGGGTAACTTTAAATGCCAGGTTAGGGAATTTGTACTGCAGGTTATTCTATGAATAAAAGGGAATTGCTAAAGATTTCAAAAATGGCAATAACACAGAGGATTTTTTTAAACATGTGTGGGAGATAGAGTACAAATGAGAGAGATTGATAGGAGAGCAATTTGAAGGTTATTGCAATGGTCCAAGTGAGAGTTGATGAGGACCTGACTGGCTTTGCAAATAGGAAGCAGGAAATAGATGCAGGATTGTTGCTAGAATCCACAAGATTTGGAAACTAATTGAATGTGAAGTGTGATGGAGAGGAAAAAGTGGATGAAGATCGGGCAAGGAATGAGGCTGAGCACGTAGCAAAGATAATAGTCTAAAGGCCTGGGCTAAGTTTACTGTCTGTGTCTTTGCTTTATACATTCATAACCCTAACAAGAGAAGAGACTTTGGGTCTTAATGTTGGGGACCAAAGAATTCCAAGATCTGTTTCATAGCCTAACTATAAAAGATGAAAATTTAGAAGTATATTGAATAATCACCATAAGTTAGGATGAGGTTTCTGATAAAAAAAAACAAAGATTAAGGAGGTTTGAAGCAGGAGAAGTTGGGGTCTGTTTGTGTCAATAATCAAAAGCAATAAAAGATCTCAGTAGATTTGAGACTCTGAAGAAATAAAGCAGGGGAGAATTTCTGATTGTCCTAGGAGAAAAGTTTTTCTACCTTTTTTTTCTAAGAGCTGGAAAAAGTTCTTAAAGCTTTTAAGACAAGAAAACTTAGCAGCACCCTATCTGAAGATGTCAATTGAATCAGAAGATTTTGGAAACTATAATCAATCAGCAATATGCAGAGCACACCACCAGCTAGAAACAGGTTCTTACATCACTAGAAAAGGCACTTTGTTAAAGTAATTATACCTTGGTTGCAATATTCCCTGAAAATAACTTTATTCCTCTACACAGATACCCTGTATACACTTTCCCCAATATATGTACCTCTCCATATGTATCAGTCTTTCTATTGATATGATATGTGTTTGAACCCCAGATTTATGGAGGACAAGCTTTGCTGCTATTTTCCCTACTTCGTCATTTCATTAATTCATTCAAATGTCTTTGGTTTCATTGTTCTTTGTTTTAAAGTCTTAAGCAATGTTAGAAGTTTATGAGTTATAATGTGAGGAATACAGACTTTGAACATAGAGCTAGTTTGTAGAACTCACTTCTGCGAGTTGTTTGTTCCCAACTAGACAATCAACCAAGATAATTTTTATATAAATACATTTCTCAAGAATTTAACATCCTTCTTGACCTCAGAAGTTAGAAGTGAGCTTAGACATGTAAAAATATTATTTCAATTTTTAACATAAGAGGTCATATGAGTGTTTCATTAATGCTACTATTGCTTTAAAGACTACCTAGACAAATGGATTCAAAATCACGAATTCCACCTGTAATATCTTGAACAAGTAGTTACCCAGACTTCTCTGGAAGATTTTAGTGAATAGAATTATTTCTTTGAAAGTTTTTTTAGATTTGGTTCATAGAACACATAAGAAAATCAATTTCAAGCTTCTATAACCATTTCTTATTTTTAACTCACAATAGCATTACTCACGGAAGGAACCTTGTCTTGGGAATCAGAGGATGAGTAATTAAATCACAGCTTTGTTACTTGTTACCTATGTAACTTCATTTTAATTTCTTGCTAAGTCATTTATGTTTCTTGGCCTGATCATCTATAAAATCAAAGGACTTGGAGTGAAAAATGAGATCTCTTCTAGCTTGAGATCTTTCAGGTAGAACTATCTTTATCCCCCAAACCTTTTCTTCTTCCAAGCTTCTTTATTTCTTCTCCATGTATCACCATCCTTCTAGTCCACTGAATTTACACATTCCAAATTTCCAGTCAAGTACCATAATTTGTTTTTCTTGGTGGTGGTGGTGGTGGGGTGGTGATGATGATTTTTCCAGAACATTTCCCTTCTCACAGAACCATCATTTTAATTCAGGTTCTCATCACCTTTTGCCTCCCCCAACTCTCTCTCTTCTCCAAACTATCTTCCACAAAACTGGCAATGTCATTTTCCTGAAGTACAGATATGACCATTGAACTTTCCTACGCAATTAAATCTTGGAGTTCCCTTTTCTTTCTAGGGCATAATAAAAATATTCCACTTGGCTTTTATTTTGATCTCATTACCCTCCAGCATCTTTATCAGTGAAGCTGACCTTTTTGCTCTTCCTCATACATGACACTCTCTTTTCTATCTCTATGAATATCCACTGGCTATTTCCCACACCCTGAATGTTCTCTCTACATACCACTATGTCAGTGAATCCCTTAGTCCCTTTAAGATTGACATTAGATTCTACTTTTCACATGAGATCTTTTGTGATGTTCAGGTTACTACCTGTAACACTACTAAAACTCCATACATTATGTAGTTATATTTTTATTTAATCTATCTATTCATGTACATATATATGTATTTATACATATGCATGTATGTATGTAAACCTTTATACACAAACATATTGTGAGTTTCTTGAAGGAAGGGATTGCTCCACTTTTGTCATTGTATTCTCAATATCTAACAGTATTGAGTATATAGGAGACACTTAATCAGTGCTTGATATTTGATTCAGTTTATGATCGCTGAATTGATCTTTTCAAAAATTAAATGTTTTGAAATGGGTTTTGCATGATTACACATGTATAACCTATGTCAAATTGTATATCTTATCAATTAGGGGAGAGGAAAATGAGAGAGAATTTAGAACAGAAAATTTGAAAAAATAAAATATCAACATAAAAACAATGTTTTAGTAAAAATTTAACATTGAATATCAATTCAAACAAATCTTGCTTAGCAACTATTTACATTTAAATTAATTTAGTTTTACAAGTTAGTGATTTCACCAGTAATAAGAAACTAGATACATAGAATAGATGAAAAGTAATATAAGATATACTGACTATATATAAGAAAGATCAACAAGAGATTTTGGATGACCTCAAAGTTTCGAATAAATCTTCTCAGATTAAGGATTTATCATCTTTCTTGTAAATAAAAAAATCACTGAGCAAGCAAATTGTTTTATCAATGGTTTTTAATAATGTTTGTCCTTCATTTTCAAAGAAGAACATGACTTCAGGGATATGTTGTTATGACAAGCACATGAACTGAATTTGAGTGAGGGTAAGTAAGTCACCAACCTCACTTTCTCCTCCAGAGCCACCCAAGTCCAGTGGCCAAATACCAGTCAGGACAACTGGATGCGAGACAATCAGGGTTAATTGACTTGCCCAAGGAGAATTAATAAGCAGTAAGTGTCTGAGCCTGGATTTGAACTCCTGTCCTCCTGACTCCAAGGCCAGTGCACTATCCTAGCTGCCCTTCAATGGTTTTAGATTGAATAAGCAGTAGCACAATACTTTGTCCAAGGTCCTGAAATAAATATAGCCATAGCTACAATCTTTTCCCTTCAGAAAATGTTACTGGATAGCAAAAAAAGAGTGGAATCAATACTGAATTTGTAATCAAGAAATCTGCTTTCAGTTTCTAGTATCATTACTTGCTGTCATCTTGAAAAAAGCCTCTAAATCTCTTTGATCCTGTTTTCTCATGTAGAAAAATGAGATAATACTTATTCTATAAAAGTTTTAGAGGTATTGTATGTATCAAATAAGATACTGTGTATGTGAAGTGTTTGGTAACCATCAAATGCCATATAAATATGACATAATTATCCTATGCTGAAAATTTCCAGGCCAAGTTTATAAGACATTCTCATTTTCCAGAAACAGATGTTATTATAGTTATTCAATCCTAGGCTGTGACTATTTCTATTTAAAAAAAAATAAACCTGTTGTTTGTCTGCCAGTGACTGTTGGTCTCTGTCTCAAGCTTCAGTCACATTGCAATTGCAGTAAATGATAAAGGTTGCTGTTTACATATATATTGGCTGTAAAATATCTTAAAATGTTGAGAAAAAGGCAAAAAAATCCCTTTTAAGGGAGACTATGTGATTCACAAGCTAGTGGGTTTCACAGGAAGGATTCAAACTATATCAGATTCCAAGTTCAGTTACTTGGTTAAATCATGATACCTAGTCTTACAAAGGAGAAAAAAGAGAAACCATGTAACTTTGCAAAGGAAGTACTACCTAGGACTAGAAGAGTTGCTGGTTTGTTTCTTTGTTTTGGTATGGTAACCAGTAGTTTTCAGCAGAAAAAAATTATAAACTGGAAGCTTGGAACAGAATCCCTAACTCTTTGATATTTGAAGAATCTTAAGTACTTAAGCAAATGAAATTAACAGTTCCCTTCAAAATCTTACTTCAAGTTTCTGCAATTTCATCAGTGTGGAACTTTCCTCTACCAATGCAGATATCAGTAAACTCTTCAAGGCCTTCCAAAATAGTCTGAAAAAAAATCTGTCACTTCAGGACCAGTGCTCTGGTGATAAATCTCTCTGACTTTAGCTAGACTGGTCCTTAGAAGATAAGCAGATAATTCATAAACTGGCACTCTGAGTCTTTTGAGTTCTATAAGACCTCTTGGCATCATGGTATTCAAGAACCCAGGCTTACCTCCACTTTATAAGACATTTGAATAGGACTTTAGTGAAAGTGCCTCTATATCAGGAAAAGTATAACCGAATTTAAATCAAGTGTTTTAAAACACCTGAAAACTGAATACTGCATAATATCTAGATGTTTGTATGTCTGAATCCTGTGAAAGAATAATTTCTCATAACTACATTGTGACAGAAGATGAATTTTCTTTAGAAAATCCTCAGCTTCATATGAGTCACCTTGCTCTCTGGTTAAAACTTAAGACTCCAAAATATCTCTCCCTTTGTTAATTACAAACTAAGAAAACAATAAGCCAGATTCAAGGAGACCATCCTCCCAGGATGAGACAGCCAGACTTCAGATAATAATTGTTCAAAGATGATAATCTTTGTAAATCAGTTTTGGGTAGAGATATTGTACAATTCCTTTGGTTAGGTCATTAAGGAGGTTAATGATTTTCTCTATTTTTTTTATTACTGTATAAGGAGCCTAATTTTTTCTCATTTGTTTATGACCATCTTGAATGGTTTCCATTACCTAGAGGTTTTGACAGTAAATCCCAGAGAATAAAACTTCATGTCCAAACTGTATATTTCTGTTATGTAATTTTAACCTTATATTCTCAAAGTTATAAGTTTTAGGGTTCATAATTCCTTTATAAATTGTGTATAATATTTTAAATAGCTATCAATTAGATGGTTGGAAACATCTCTTATGTCATCTATAAAAATTAATTTAACGACAACTACTTTAGATATGAACTTTTTGTGCAATGGCAAACCAATTTAAGTAACATTGGATTTAATGAATCAAATTAGTATAATCAGAAGGTCAAAAGAAGTCATAATTAAATGGACTTATGTCAGTCATAGAATTTCCTTGGAGAAACACAAACAATTCACATAATCATTGCTGAAATTGGTTTCTTTTTATGTACAAATTCAATTTTAAAAATTCATTGTCTCTTTGGTTATTGTGTTCTATGGTACTTCTAATAAACACAAGCAACAAGATCACCATGAAAATAATTTCAATTTATGTGTTATTTTCTATTATAGAGAATTTAAAAATAGAAAAATTATATGGGGAAAAAAGTCAATGAAATCATCTAGACCAAGTCAGCATATACCCTGATACCCAATGACTTCAAAAAGAAATGAGCATAGTAGTGAGGTTGGAAAAAATACATTACTAAGAGTTTAGAAATGAAAAAAGTCAGGGATTCAAACTATTCAGAAACTTTACTCCTATAAAATCATAGCACTTTCTTCTAGAAGGGACCCAAAGAGCACTGGACAAAATCTCACAAACTCATAAATAAAACTATGCCTTAGACAAAAATAGCTGTTTTTATGGGAATCATGTCAGAATGAGATTTCCCCTGTCAGGTTAAGCTCTAACTAAAGGAAAAGTTCAAAGATGAGAAGAGATGTTTCCAAGGACAACACTGTCTTAGAACGCAGATCTAGTTGTAAAATATTATAAAGGAAGGCTCATTCAATGTATCTGTATTTATTAAATACCTATTATATGCTAGGAACTTTGTCAAGCCTTGAGGATACAAAAATATAAGTGAAATAGTCCCTACACTCAGAGAACCTACTTCTAATAGGAAATGTACATAAATAAGTATATGCAATAAACCTAAATTCAGTAACCCAGAAGATAAAGGCCTAAGCAGCTGGAGAAATCAGCGAAGTATTTTACAGAAGCTACTACTTGAGGTGATTCTTAAAGGAATCCAAGAAATTTGAGAAGGAGGTAAGATAAGAGAACATGCCAGGTACAGGAAAATATATAGTGGAGCATCCTATTTGATTAACAAGAATAGGCCAGTATTGCAGAAGCAGAGAATGCATGAAAAGGAGTAAGATTGCAAATAGTATGATTTTATAAAACTAGGGAAAAGTTTTAGAAATAAAAGCAAATAAAATAGAAATAGTATACAACCAAGATATAACAAATCTTCATAAGAGCATTTAGAGATGAAAATGGCAAGAGAACACCAAATAAGTGTAAAATAGAACAAATCTGTCAATATTTCTATTATGGTGGAACAATCACTTTGTACTCTAACAAACAGCCCAGTGTCCATATTAAATGCAGAAGAAAAAAATATTTGGGAAGACAAAGTCAGGAAGAGTAGTTGAATTAGACATAGTTCACAGCAATGAAATTCATTCTGAAAGTGACAGAATCTTAAAAGCACTGAAGGATCATTTCCCAATTTATTTTAGTAGGAGAAAGATACCAAAAGAAAGAACAAAATTATAGACATTCAATTACTACTAAAACATATGATAACTTCATCTTCATAAAATATTTAGAATTTTAAGTGTAGAAAAAGTATCATTGATGAAAACATAAGAAGGAAAAAGGTACTTTTTTTAATAAAATCACACCATTGTACTTAAATAGCAGACTGTTGTATAAAAATGAAAAATTCCACTGTATTTATTTTTTATTGTTTATCAAAAGAATTCACTTTCCAGTATGCAGCCTTTAAAACTCTCCTCAAATAGTGATTCTTTCATGATTATATTAAGGTGAAGATTCCTTGATAAATGCAACTGCAGATTATTCAATAACCTTCTAATTATTAATGAAATGTTATAAATGGTTCATGAATACTTAGTCCAGAGTGATTAAAGTTGTTTTTATTAAGACATCTCAATAAATAAAACACTTCTCTCAAGGTAGGAGGGGCCACAAATCCCAGAAATGGAAGGTCTTTTATACAGTTTGAATGGCATTGTTCCTGCCCCTTCATGCCAATCATAGGCTGGGGTCACAATCTAATTGGTCCCCATACATTTTTCTCTGCCCTATTTATTATACTAATGAGCAAGAAACAGCTTCCTCCTTGAGCATGTGCAAAGGAGAAGGTCAAAACACTTGGTTAACTTAAAAATAGGCTGGGCAGACCGGGCCTAATCTTAGTTTTTGATCAGGTTGAGGATACCTGCCTAGAGGCAATAATATAGGCAGAGCCCAGTCTTTGTAATATAAACTAACAATTCTCCCTTCATATTCTTTTTTAAATTTATTTTTATTGAAGATATTATTTGAGTTTTACAATTTTCCCCCCAATCTTATTTCCCTCCCCCCCCGACCCGTACACGGAAAGGAATCCGTCAGTCTTTACTTTGTTTCCATGTTGTACGTTGATCAAAAGTTAAGTGTGATGAGAGAGAACTCATATCCTTAAAGAAGAGACAAGAAGTCTAAGAGGAAACAAAATCAGACAAAAAGATATCTGTTTTTTCCTAAATTAAAGGAAATAGTCCTTGAACTTTGTTCAAACTCCACAGCTCCTTATCTGTATACACATGGCACTCTCCTTTGCATACAGCCCAAAATTGTTCCTGATTGTTGCACTGATGGAATGAGTGAGTCCTTCAAAGTTGATAATCACCCCCATGTTGCTGTTAGGGTATACAGTGCTTTTCTAGTTCTGCTCATCTCACTCAGCATCAACTCGTGCAAATCCCTCCAGTCTTCCCTGAAATCCTGTCCCTCCTGGTTTCTGATAGAACAATAGTGTTCCATGGCATACATATACCATAGTTTGCTAAGCCATTCCCCAATTGAAGGACATTTACTTGATTTCCAATTCTTTGCCACCACAAACAGGGTTGCTATAAATGTTTTTGTATAAGTGATGTTTTAACCCTTTTTCCTCATCTCTTCAGGGTATAGACCCAGTAGTGGTATTGCTGGGTCAAAGGGTATGCACATTTTTGTTGCCCTTTGGGCATAGTTCCAAATAGCTCCCCAGAAGGGTTGGATGAGTTCACAGCTCCACCAACAGTGTAATAGTGTCCCAGATTTACCACAATCCTTCCAACAATGATCATTCTCCTTTCTGGTCATATTGGCCAATCTGAGAGGTGTGACATGGTACCTCAGAGAAGCTTTAATATGCATTTCTCTAATAATTAATGATTTAGAGCAATTTTTCATATGGTTATGGATTGCTTTGATCTCCTCACCTGTAAATTGCCTTTGCATATCCTTTGACCATTTGTCATTTGGGGAATGGCTTTTTGTTTTAAAAATATGACTCAGTTCTCTGTATATTTTAAAAATAAGTCCTTTGTCAGAATCATTAGTTGTAAAGATTGTTTCCCAATTTACTACATTTCCTTTGATCTTGGTTACATTGGTTTTATCTGTGCAAAAGCTTTTTAATTTAAAGTAATTGAAATCATCTAATTGGTTTTTGGTTATGTTCTCCAACACTTCCTTAGTCATAAACTGCTCCCCTTTCCATAGATCTAACAGGTAAACTAGTCCTTGATCTTCTAATTTGCTTACAGCATTGGGGTTTTTTTAGGTTTTTGCAAAGCAAATGGGGTTAAGTGGCTTGCCCAAGGCCACACAGCTGTAATTATTAAGTGTCTGAGACTGGATTTGAACCCAGGTACTCCTGACTCCAAGGCTGGTGCTTTATCCACTATGCCACCTAGTATTGTTTTTTATGTTTACGTCCTGTAACCATTTGGATCTTATCTTGGTAAAGGGTGTGAGGTGTTGGTCTAATCTAAGTTTCTTCCATACTAACTTCCAATTATCCCAGCAGTTTTTATCAAAGTTGGAGTTTTTATCCCAATAGCTGGATTCTTTGGGTTTATCAAACAGTAGATTACTATAATCATCTCTTGCTTTTAAACCTAGTCTATTCCACTAGTCCATCAATCTATTTCTTAGCCAATACCAAACAGTTTTGATGACTGATGCTTTATAATATAATTTTAGATCAGGTAGAGATAAGCCACCTTCTTTTGCACTTTTTTTTTCATTAGGCTCCTGGAAATTCTTGACTTTTTATTTCTCCATATGAATTTACTTACAATTATTTCTAATTCATTTAAGTCATTTTTTGGAATTTTGATTGGCAGGACACTAAACAGGTAGTTTTGGTAGAATTGTCGTGTTTATTATATTAGCTCTATCTATCCATGAGCAGTTGATATTTTCCCAGTTATTTAAAGCTGATTTAATTTTAGTGAGAAGTGCTTGATAATTGTTTTCAAAAAGTTTCTGAGTTTGTCTTGGCAAATAGACTCCCAGGTATTTTATATTGGGATCTCTCTTTCTAGCTCTTCCTGTTGTATCTTGCTAGACATCTATAGAAAAGTTGAGGATTTTTGAGGGTTTATTTTATAACCTGCAACTTTGCTAAAATTGCTAATTGTTTCCAGTACTTTTTTGGATGATTTCTTGGGATTCTCTAGGTAGACCACATGTCATCTGCAAAGAGTGAGAGTTTTGTCCCTTCCTTCCCAATTCTAATTCCTTTGATTTCTTTTTCTTCTCTAATTGTTGAAGCCAACATTTCTAATATGATATTGAATAGTAGTGGTGATAATGGGCACCCTTGTTCCACCCCTGATCTTATTGGGAATGCCTCTAGCCTCTCCCCATTGAATATAATGCCTGATGATGGTTTCAGATAGCTACTGCTAATTATTCTAAGGAACAGTCCATTTATTCCTACACTTTCTAGTGTTTTTAGTAGGAATGGATGCTGTATTTTGTCAAAAGGTTTTTCAGCATCTATTGATATGATCATATAATTTCTGACAGATTTGTTGTTGATATAATTGAGTATACTAACAGTTTTCTTAATATTGAACCAACTCTGCATTCCTGGAATAAATCCTACTTGATCATAATGTATTATCCAAGTGATAACTTGTTGTAATAATTTTGCTAAGATTTTATTTAAGATTTTTGCATCTATATTCATCAGGGAGATAGGGCTATAATTTTCTTTCTCTGTTTTTAACTCCCTGGTTTAGGTAACAGCACCATATTGGTTTCATAGAAAGAGTTAGGCAGAGTTTCATCTTTACCTATTTTTCCAAAGAGTTTATACAGAATTGGAACCAATTGTTCCTTAAATGTTTGGTAGAATTCACTTGTGAATCCATCAGACCCTGGAGATTTTTTCTTAGGGAGTTCAATGACAGCTTTTTGAATTTCTTTTTCTGAGATAGGGTTGTTTAGGTATTTAGTCTCTTCTTCATTTACCCTGGGAAAATTATACTTTTGTAAATATTCATCCATTTCACTTAGATTATCAAATATATTGGCATAGAGATGGGCAAAATAATTTCAAATTATTATGTTAATTTCCTCCTCATTGGTGGTGAGTTTACCTTTTGCATTTATGATAGTAGCAATTTGGTTTTCTTCTTTCTTTTTTTTTTAATCAAATTGACCAGAGGTTTATCAATTATATTGTTTTTTTTCAAAATACCAACTTTTGGTTTTATTTATTAATTCAATAATTTTTTTGCTTTCAATTTTATTAATTTCTCCTTTAACTTTTAGAATTTCTAATTTGGTATTTAATTGGGGAGTTTTGATTTGTTCTTTCTCCATTTTTTTTAGTTGCACGTTTAGTTCCTTCATTTCCTCTTTCTCCAATTTATTCATGTAAGCATTTAAAGCTATAATATATCCCCTGAGAGTCACTTTGAATGAATCCCATAGGTTTTGGTATGTTGATTCATTATTTTCATTATCTAGGATAACATGGTTAATTCTTTCTGTAATTGGTTTTTTGGTCCACTCATTTTTTAAAATGAGGTTATTCAGTTTCCAATTTGTTCTAGGTCTATATCTCCTTGGTCAAATATTGCATATGACTTTTATTGCATTGTGATCTGAGAAAGATATATTCACTGTTTCTGCCTTTCTGCAGTTGATCATTAGGTGTTTATGTCCTAGTACATGGTCAATTTTTGTATAAGTTCCATATACTACAGAGAAAAAGGTATATTCCTTTCTATCCCCATTCAGTTTCCTCCATAAGTCTACCATATCTAATTTTTCTAACAATCTATTTACCTCCTTAACTTCTTTCTTGTTTATTTTATGATTTGATTTATCTAGATCTGAGAGTGGGAAGTTGAGGTCTCCCACTAGTAGAGTTTTATGGTTTATGTCTTCCTGTACTTCTTTGAGCTTCTCCTCTAAGTATTTGGATGCTATCCCACTGGGTGCATTTATATTCAGTATTGAAATAACTTTATTGTCTATGGTACATTTAGGAGCATAAAGTTTCCTTCCTCATCTCTTTTAATGCTATCTCTTTTTGCTGCTGCTTTGTCTGAGATAAGGATTGCTACCTCTGCTTTTTTTACTTCAGCTGAAGCAAAATATATTTTTCTCTAACCTTTTATCTTTGCTCTATATGTATATCTGTACTTTAAATGAGTTTCTTGTAAGCAGCATATTGTAGGATTATGGTTTTTAATCCACTCTGCTATTTGCTTATGTTTTAGGGGAGAGTTCATCCCATTCACATTCAAAGTTATGATTACTAATTCTTTATTGCCCTCCATGCTATCTTCCCTCTGTATTTTCCCCTTTCCCCACTTTATCCATATTCCCCAGTATTTTGTTTCTGAATATCACCCCCATCAGTGTCTTTGCCCTCCTATATCACCCCTCCCCTTTCTTTCCCCTTTCCCTTTTTTCCTTTTTCCTTCCCTTCCTTTTGTTAGTTCACCTTTTCCCCCACTCCCCCTCCCTGTCTCCACCCCCCTCCCCTTTTCCCCTTTTAATACTTCAAAGATTAGATGTTTTATAAGTTAACTAAGTATGTTTAGGTTGACTTTAAGCCAAGTCTGATGAGGAGAAGATTCAGGTGTTTCTCATCTCTTCCCTTCTTCCCCTCTATTACCATAGGTATTTTGTACCTCTTAGTGTAATGAAATTTACCCCATCCAAGCCCCTCCCTCCTCCCATCTCTTTCCTGTCCCCCTTTTTAAGGACTTAATGATTTTTAGATCATTCTATCTGAGTCATAGAAAATTCTGAGTATCTGTCACTTCTAGCTAAGTACATTCTAATAGAGTTAAAATGCTTGAGAGTTATTAGAGTCTTTCTCCCAAGTGGGGTTAAAGCCAGTTACATGCCATTAGATAGCAATCTCATGGATAGATCATGAATGTCCATCATTTCTGGCTAGGTATATTCTCTCTGTTAGAGTTACAGTTCTCAAAATTTATGAGAATCTTTTTTCCCATGCTGGGATATAGCCAGTTTCAACTTGTTTTATAACAGTTTTTTTCCTTTACCACCTCTCCCCCTTTTTTTTAACCTTTTCATGTGTCTCTTGAACCTCCTGTTTGATGTTCAAATTTTCTATTTAGCTCTGGTCTTTTCATCAGGAATTTTTGGAATTCTTCCATTTCATGAAATGTCCATCTTTTTCCTGGGACGAGAAGCCTCAGCTTTGCACGATAGTGGATTATTGGTTGCATTCAAAACTCCCTTGCTCTTTGGAATGTCTCATTCCAGGCCCTTCAATCCCTTAATGTTGCTGTGGCCAGGTCCTGCGTAATCCTTACTTGGCTCCTTGGTATTTCATTTTTTTTTTCTTTCTGGATACTTGTAGAATTTTTTCTTTTATCTGATAGTTCTGGAATTTGGGCACAACATTCCTTCGTGTTTTCATGTTAGGATCTTTTTCCGGAGGGGAGCAATGTATTCTTTCAATAACTACTTTGCCCTCTGGTTCCATGATATCAGGGCAGTTTTCCATCACTAGACCCTGTAATATTAAGTCCAGGCTTTTTTTTCTCTTCAATGTTTTCAGGAAGTCCAATAATTCTCAGGTTGCCCCTCCTTGATCTATTGTTGATGAGGTATTTTACATTTTCTTCTATTTTTTCTATTTTTTGATTTTGTTTAACTGGCTCTTGCTGTCTCATGGATTCATTAATTTTTGCAGACTCCATTTTTTTAAGGAGATTTCTTAATTAACCTTTTGCAACTCCTTTTCCAATTGGTCAATTCTACTTTAAAAAGAGCTTTCCATTTGACCAATTGAGGTTTTAAAGGGAATTATTTTCTTTTTGCATTTTCCCAATTGAAGATCTGAGAGAATTATTCTCATTTTGTATTTGTCCAATGGATGATGTGAGAGATTTATTCTCATTTTGTATTTGTCCAATTGTATTTTCTAAGGATTTGTTTTCTTGTTGCAAGGTATTAATTGTCTCTCCCAAATTTTCCAGTTGATTTTTAAGCTCCTTCCTTATTTCTTCAAGGAAGTCTTTCTGTGCTGAAGACAAGATTGTATTCTCCTCTGATATTCTAGGTCTCTCTGAGTTAGGGCCTTTCCCTTCCAAGAATTTTTCTATGGCTCCACCTTTCTGCTGATCCTTCTTCATTTTGCTAAGACCTTGAGTTGGGGAGGGACTGGTTCACAGGGCCTTGGGATTGCTAAAGGCTTTACTCACTGGATGTAATTTCTCTGGATGGCCAGTAACAGGTGCTGGTTGCTTTCTCTGGAGTGTCTGTGACCTTGATTGGGGCCTTCTCCCTTTGCTTGAAGGGAGGAGTTGGAGCTAATGAATCTTTTTGCCTTCAATCAATGGTGGGCTTTGCCCTGGCCTGAGGTCCTCCCTCTCCCTATTGTCAGCCAGGTTTGGTTCTTCTGCTCACACACCTGTGCCTGAGGCAGAAGTAGTCTACAATTGTTTGTCCTGGGAAGAGGCCTCAGCTGTAATGGAGGTGTGGACTCAAAGTTCCTCAGACCAGAGGAGCCCAGGGATGGTGCCTGCAGCTCTTCTGCACCAGAACTCTCCCCCCAGCCCTGTCGTTAAGCTCCAGAGGGACAGCACCAACACCAGTGCCTCTTCTCCCTAGTTGACTATATATATGCCTATCTGCAATATCTTTCCCTTGGGGGGGAAATAGGAGATACATTCAGATATCATCATTGAGTATCCTTTCGGTTTGGACCTTAGTTTCCTCATCTATGAGGCTATACTAGATTATATTTAAAGACACTTTCACTTCCCACAGTCTATATCTTTTTGCTAGTTACAGACAGGGTTGGCTCTTCCTGAGTCTGAAGCAAAATTTCTCTGTGCATCTATATGTGTCTTGTATCAAGAATAGCTTCTTCTCAAATTTGCCTGCCTTCCAAAAGATGGCTCATCTCAAGGGTTTATGATGAGGAAGACAATGTACTAAAGCCAGAAGAGGAGAGAATAACCAAACTTTACTTAAGGAGAGTCAATTTTCACATTTCCTAAAAGTTATTTCCTAACACAATTTTATCAATACTTGCACAGTGAAGGCAGAAAGGAGAGAAATAGAGGGAGAAAGGCTGTTTGTTTCACCACACAAAGATAGGAATTTTCAAATCTTAGGTTTTATAGAGTCTGATGAATGCTGAACTCAAAATAAAACCTCACAAAATAAAAATTGGAACACCAAGATATTATTTTCTTACCCATTTGACACAAAGGGAATGGAGCTTGGGAAGAAACAAACAAATAAATAAAAATTTATCACCATCAGGAGAAATTTAAACAGTTTGCCAAGTCACAATTACCCTCAAATAATCTTCTCCCTTACCACACACACACACACACACACACACACACACACACACACACACTCAACATGGTTCACAGAGAGGGAGATGCAAAGAACATAAATAACTTGAGTCCTAGAGAAACGTTAAACCTCAAGGATCCACAGATTTCAGTTGGACAGAAGAAAATGATGAGTAAATGAGAGAAGAAAACAGGAAAACTTTTGATAGTTCTCATAGTATATTTAAAAGCATTCATGGAAATATTAATAAGGTTAATATAGCCTGTGGAACCTAAAAAATCCAAATACTCTCTTCACTCTGCTCCTTGAAGCAGAGGTGTATTAGAGAAAGATCAATAGATTTGGAGTCTAAAGAGCCATTTATAAAACTTAGACAGCAGGTGGCTAGGTGGCATAGTGGATAAAGCACTGGCCTTGGAGTCAAGAGTACCTGGGTTCAAATCCGGTCTCAGACACTTAATAATTACCTAGATGTGTGGCCACTTAACCCCATTTGCCTTGACAAAACCTACAAAAAAAAACTTGGACAGCTACACAGTACTTATATGACCTCTGGCAAGTCACTTTTTGTCTCTGGACCACACTTTTCTCATCTGTTGACTAGAATATATTTAAGTAATTTTCAGACTGTAAATATATAATATTTGGGAGTCATGTCTTCTAATATAAAGTTATCCCTTTGTTCTATGAGATCTAAACCTGTCATTGGTATCTGGAGTACTATTTATAATTTGTGTCCTAGGAGTTTTCATTTCAGGGGTCCTTTAAAGGGGAGTCTATCTCAATACATTTCTGTTCTGCTCTCCTGGCCTAAAACCATTCTTGTTTCTTTCTGATTTGATAATGACATCATTATAGCCTAAGTACTCAACTTATTTATTGATAAAAATCATTGGAGTACTATTTATCTTATTAGTTAATTAATACTTTCAATCCTATAAAGAAATCATCTTATAAAGAACTATATAATTTACAAAGCACTTCTCAAATTATTCCACTTAAGCCTTAAACTATGAGAAATTAATTGGCAATACAAATACTACCTCCATTTTACTAATATATAGAAACTGAGTTTCAGATATAAGTGATGTGTAAAAGCTATACAGCTAAAATAGGACAGAACTTCACCCTGGGTCTTCTGATTCTAAATCCTTGGATATTTTTTGAAATTAATTGTAATACCAAAAGATAGCCATGTGATACAGAGTATATGTAGGGATACCTGTTTCCTGATTGGCTGAAAGACCACTCACTCATGTCTTGACATACTGCATATGTAAGAGAGACTTTAGAAAGAGAGAAAAATAAGCCCATGAGTGCATGATATACTAACTAGGCAAGGGACATCTCTGTTAGTGCCTTTTTTTTCTTTTATACTGTGTCATGTGAAATCTCAAATTATCAGAAGAGTACAGATAGATTAGATAGATGATAGATAGATACATACATACATACATATATTAGATAGATAGAAGATAGACAGAGACAGATACTTAGTCAAATATAGAAAGTATTTATTAATTACTTATTATATACCAGACACTGTACTAATCATTATGAACAAAAATACAAGGTGGGGGGAAACCCTACATTCTAATTGGAGAGGACAATTTATAAAGACGAGCTAGAATTCAGGGGGAAGGAAGCTATCTGCATTAAGCCAGGGTTGCGGCTAAGAAAGTGAAGAATACAAAGTGTATGAAATGGAGTTGACGATGAGGTGAGCATGTCCTGGGAACCTCATAAAATAGAGGTTCAGCCCCGGGATTCACCAATCAGAAGACAAAACCAGAGGTAGAGATAGTCTTAAGGTAGAGAAGGCAGCTGGCAAGGAGGTGAAACAGTCTGAAATATAATAGTGAATAATGAGAAATAGTGAAAAGAGCATAGTCTGGATGTGCCATGAAATGGTCAACAGGGCCTATGTTCATCAGGGGTCAGTTCTGAGGAACCAAACCACTTGACTCAGCTCAGCTTGGTAAAAAGATGTAGCATAGAAGTGAATTGTGGGGGAAGGGGAAGAAAAAGGGAAAGGTAGGAACTGCTTGGAGATTTAGCCCATTCTTCTTAAGTACTGAGTTTTAGAGGAGAGGATATATCTCCTGACTGGGAAGTGATGTGTATATTTCTATTTTTTCTTTCTCTCTCAGCAAATATCTTCTTTGTAAAAACTACTTAAGGTTAATTGGTTATTAATGATATAGAAAAGATGCTAACTAGCGCTAGCAAATGATAATGGGTGGACTCAGAAGAATGAAGAATCAAGCTAATAGAATTAGAAGATCCCTACTATCCCTAAAATTACCCATAAAACCCTGAGGGAAATTTGTATTAAGTTGCTCTTTGACAAGCCAAATTGCTACAGCATATGAAAATTAGAAGACCTATCACAAAGTCTTGCTATATAATAATGCTCTTTTTTTGACCTAAAAGATAATTTTTAAAAAAGCACTCAAGAGAATCCCTAAACCAGAGATATTTGAAGGAACAGACAAATATAATTCTTTTCTTTTTATTATTTTTACTAGGCAATGGGGTTAAGTGACTTGCCCAAGGTCTCACAGCTAAGTAGGTATTAAATGTCTGAGGCCAGATATGAACTCAGGTCCTCCTGACTCCAGAACTGGTGCTCTATTCACTGTGTCACCTAGCTGCCATGTAATTCTCATCTGAAAACCCTCTTGGATAATGGAGAAAAGATTTCTAGCCTTGAGAAGCTACTGGGCCTTGTTAGCTCTTCTCTTCCCACTCTGTCCAGCTAATATGTCAGCAGTATAACCATTAATCTTCAGCTTTCCTCCTTTCTGTAGAGGTGTGCCAGATTTTACATCATGTCTATCCAAGCTATCTATGAGCATTACTGAATATTTTTATAACCCATGTAGAAGCACCTATCTTACATGGACTTCCAAATCTAACATTCCTATTTCCTCTGCTATCACCCTCAATTAAACTGTCATTACTATTAATATGAAAGATTTTGAAAGTCTCTCCACCATTCTTTCTGCTTCTAGTACCTGTCTATTCCAATACATCCAAAGCAGTCTTCCTAATGCACTAATCTGATCACATTACTTCACAGCTCAAAAGACTTGAGCAGTTTTCTCTTATCTGTAGGATAAATTACCTTATTGTGGACTTAAGGTATCTGTCTTCAACTTACCTTTCCCATCTTTCACCACTCTTGATGACCTAGTTTGTTCTCCAGTCAAACTAAAACCCAACTTTTTTTTTGGTTTTTGGTAGGCAATGGGGTTAAGTGACTTGCCCAAGGCCATGCAGCTAGGTAATCATTAAGTGTCTGAGGCTGAATTTGAACTCAGGTCCTCCTGACTCCAGGGCCAGTGCTCTATCACTGTGCCACCTAGCTCTCCCCAAAACCAAACTTTTGGATATAGTCAGATGAATTGAAATAGAAAGAATAATGGAACATGCACCACCAGTAATAATTATGCTATTAAAAGATTTTACTGAGCTGTTTTAGGTAGAATGTTGAATTCTGAAGCAAGACTTGCTTTCTCAACATTCTTATGCAAAGGGTCATCTTTAATTTATATTTGCCACCTTAGCTCCTTCTGAAGAAATTGTTGTTACACAGAAGACCATCATAAATGAGAAGAATAAGTAAAATCCTTTTATCCAAGCAAACAGAAAACTGAAGTTGCATAAGGTAGATATGAATGTATGTGTGTATACATACATACACACACAAATTTATATAATGTTATAAATGATTATATATTTTTACATTAGAAAATAGGAGTGAATGAGCACTTTAACTGGGAGCAAGATGAGCTCTCAAGTCAGGAATAAGAGCTCAATGATACCCAAAGAGGTCTGTTCTAGAAGTCTTTAAGGAAACAAGCTAAATATCAAGAAGATATTGAAAATATATACATATGTACTACTTTGCTCTTGGAGAGTTTCTGAAACCTCACTGCCTTTCTCCTAAGAATTCCTACTCCCAACTTCATCACTTTTATTATCATCATTCTCTCCAATCCAGACTGATATCTTTATGGGAATATATCCTTATGGGAAATTCTCCAGGTTTTTCTAGAAGCCTAACTACAGATGACAAAGGAAAAGAAAAAGATATTTTGGAGAAAGAATCATTGAATTTTGGGTTGGATATTGAAGGAGAAACATAGATAATGTCTAAGTTTTTGTTTTGATTTTGCAAGGCAATGGGGTTAAGTGACTTGCACAAAGTCACACAGATAGATTAATTATTAAGTGTCTGAGGCTGAATTTGAACTCAGGTCCTGCTGACTCCAGGACCAGTGCTCTATTCACTGCACCACCTAGCCACCCCAATGTCTAAGTTTGAATAGCTAGAAGGAAAGTTCATTAGCAGGAAGAGAGAATTCAAGAAGAGAAATGGATTTTGGGGAGAAATACAATATGGTTGATTTGGGGCATGTCGAATTTGAGATGTTCAAATTGAAATTGCATATCTTGAGTTTAAGGAAAAAGAGCAGGATTGGAAATCTAGATTTGGGTGTTATCTACTTGAATTTGTGGAAGTAGAAGAGATTACAAAGGGAGTTAATGAAGAGAAAAATGAATAAATCTTAGAATACTGACTCAAAAGGATGTACTTGGAAAGTGAGAGACAGAAAAGAATGCTAGGAAAGTAGAAAAGAGAAGAGAAGAAAGGAGAAGTAGCATAAAGAGTTGCACAAAGCAAAGAATGAGACAATATTAAAAAAGGATGATTTGGGCAAGAATTTCAAATCTTGATCAAAGGTGATGAAACCAAAGAAAATACCATTTGATTTAGAAATCAGAAGGCTACTGGTACCTTTCATAGAATGTTTTCAGAAAAGTGGTGAAAATATATCAAATTAGAATGTTTGAAGAGTGAGTCAGGAAGTGTTAAAGCTAATAAGGGCAAACTGCCCTTTCTAGAGATGTTATGGTAGAAAGAATAAAAGAATTGTCAACATAATTTCTGGCACACAGTAGGTGACTGATGATGATGATTTGTCCTTTGTTCTTTTTTAATTTTTTCTTTTTTAGAATTTTTTTTGCAAGGCAATGGGGTTAAGTGACTTGCCCAAGGCCACACAGCTAGGTAATTATTAAGTGTCTGAGGCCCGATTTGAACTCAGGTACTCCTGACTCCATTAGCTGCCCTTGTCCTTTGTTCTTAAAAAAAGACCATGACATCAGGGAGGTTATGCCATGATTAGTCCATGAATTAGATTTGAGTGAGGGTTCTAAGTCAACAACCTCACTTTTCTCCTCCAGAGCCAACTGGGTCCAAGGTTCAAATATACTCAGGACAGCTAGAGATGGCCCTGGATACAAGGCAGAGTTAAGTGACTTGCCCAAGGTCACATAGCTAGTGAATATCAAGACCCAGGCTGGATCTGACTCCTGTCCTTCTGACTCCAAGACCAGTGTTCTATCCACTGTGCCATCTAGCTACCCAAATAGGTGACTGAAGGATTGATTTAATGGGGTAGGGAATAGAGAAAAGGCTTTATTATCTTTAAGACCAGAGTGTATTTGTAGGAAATGGGAAAAGGAAAGATTGAAAATACAACATAAACATGAAAGTGGAAATAAAAGGGAATGAAATCAAAACAGTGGGACGAGTAGCCTTGGCATAGATGAGAGACATATCATTCCCTGCCACAAAAGGGACTGGGGGAAGGATGAATAAAGAAAGAAAACATATGAATTAGAAAAGTGGGAAATTTCAGTATAATTTCAATTTTCTCAGTAAAGTAGAAAATCAATGAACATACCAGGAAAAAGTAAAGAAGATAGATTTAGGGGAGTAGTTGTCAAAAGGCATGCTTGTGCCAAGAATTTCTTAAAGTATACAGGAATGATATAGAATTTACACTAGCAGTTTCATGATATGGAGAAATCTTCCACCTCTCTGTTTGCCTTTATTCCTCACAGCAAAAATATCATTTTGTACTGTGAGCAAAAGGGTTGAAAATCACTTGGTTAGAAAACATAAGAGCATATAAGTTTTGGAACAACTGACATGAGAAACACTTTTATTGTCTATTGAATCAGTAAGAAATAGAAAAATAAGAATTGCTCAGGAACAGAGAGATCTCTGTTGAAGTTAAAGGGCATGAATTTATGTTAGACTCAGTAGACATGGTTTTATTACTTTTTTCTAGAAACATATGTTGGTGAGGAGTTGAGAAAATGAGTGGTAGGTTTATTTGGAGTATAAATGATATTAACAAGACAGTAAAAATAACAGACCAAGAAAGTAGGTTGTAAAGTGTTGCTAAGTATATTGATGAAGTGACATCACCAGCTAAGGCTAAAAAATCAAATTCAATTAAATAAATACAAGCAGGGGTGATGACCTAGAGAAAGGTCAAGTGGAATGCAGTTAGTGCCATAGGCAGAGATTTGGATTCCTTCAAAATCACTTATCTTTGTAATGTTAGCTGTTTAATCACAAAATTTCCAAGGCTTAATTTTCTCATTTATAAAATGGAAATAAAAGGAACACTTATCTCACAGAATTATCCTAAGGATCCACAGAGAATACCATTATATGGTATTCTACAGACCTTAACATCTATATAAATGGCTACTCTAAAGAATAGATTCAGGAAAAAGTAGGAAAGATAGAAGGACTGGATATCTAAGTATTAAGCAGCTAATATTATGCCAGGCCCTGAGGGAGTAATCAAGGATAAAAAATGAGAAAGACATTGCTCTCAAAGAGCTTATTTTCTTTTTTTTTAAGGTTTTTTTTTTTTGCAAGGCAAATGGGGTTAAGTGGCTTGCCCAAGGCCACACAGCTAGGTAATTATTAGGTGTCTGAGCCTGGATGTGAACTCAGGTACTCCTGACTCCAGGGCCAGTGCTCTATCCACTGCGCCACCTAGTCACCCCAAAGAGCTTATTTTCTACTAGAAGATACAATATCCTTACAAATGAATATTGTGAACAGGAATGGAATTTAAAAGCTCAGGACGTTATGGAGGCAGAATACTTCTGGGTGATAGATAGTGAGGTCTAAGACGCAGTTGTTTAGGTAGGGAATTGAAGTGGAATGGATATGGAAATCTCGAACTTGCAGAATTCAAAGATCAGTGCATGAGGGTAGTAAAGGACAGAGATAATGAAGTCATAAGTAATAGCATCAAGGGATTAAGTAGAGAGAAAAATTATGGATTAGAAGTTGGAGTCATCGAAGAAATGAAGAGAATATTCTTGAGCTCCATCAATGCAAATTGAGTATGAACTTTGAGCAACATATTCATGTGATATGAATTTCAAAGAATGAATGCTTTTGTGTTATGCAATATTCAACAAAATGAGATACAGGAAGCAGAGGGAAGTCAGGAATATGTTGATCCCAGTGAATCTGGAGGAGGAAGAAGAAGACATAATTAGAAAGAGTTACCTGGGGCAGTTAAGGTGGCACAGTGGATAGAGCACCAACATGGAGACAAGAGGACCTGAGTTCAAATCCAGCCTCAGACACTTACTGGCTGGCTGTCTGACCTTGGACAAGTCACTTAACCCTATTACCTTAAATAAATAAATTTTAAAAATAAAAGAATTACCAGTAATTTGTTCTCATCTGAGGAAAGTCAGATTTCTACTACTATGATGAGGATAACTTGAGAAAAAGTCCAGGGGTATAAGGAAGAGGATTTTTTTGGTTGGTATTGTTACATTTTTAATGGTAGAACTAGCCCATTTTAACTTGTTCCCTATATTCCTTTGAAATAAAACTTTATCTTCTAAGGGGGGGGGTCTGTTATTGCTCCCATTTCTATTTCAACTAGTATTTATAAGATTGGTACTTATTAGGGTAGTGATGTCCTTCTAGGTACAATTATTCCTTTTATGTTGAGACATCCCCACGATAGCTTGACGTAAGCCACAGACTAACCATGAGGGCCAGCAGATCACACAGATTCTATGACCAAGTACTAAGCCCAAATTTTACAATTAAGTAATGTAAACATCCCATAAAAGAAAAAGAAAAAAATCAGACTTCTTCTCTGATAAGGAGGGCCAAAAATTTTACAAAGACTTTTCAGATGGCGGTGCCATGTTCCCACCCCTATGATGTGAAAGGGATAACAGTGCTTATAATAAGTGTAAACTACTAAGACATGATAGTGGCGTTTAGGATAGGGGTTAAAAGAACCTGAATTATTAGGCTGAAGAAAGCCGGATATTCTCTTCTTCAAGGAGATTAATTTGAGAAAAAGTTCAGGCATAAAGGGGAATGTTTTTGTTATCATTATTACAGTAGAACTAGCACTTTTCACTGTTTCAAGGGGCATAGAGGAAGGGATTGGTAGAGGGGAAGAAAAAGGTGGTTAAATTCTAGGAAGGGATAATTGAAATCAATTAAATTGTTGCCAGTTATTAAAGATTTAGATATTGAAGACAGAATATTTAAGGCCACTGAAAAAGCGAAGGAATTTGGATTCTCTGAGATGTTAAAACTGCTCAGGATTTTATTATGAAATATAACAAAATAAATAGCCCTCATGAAGGGCTAGAAGCACTTAAGACAGAATGAATAATA
Source organism: Macrotis lagotis (assembly GCF_037893015.1). Lineage (NCBI taxonomy): Eukaryota > Metazoa > Chordata > Mammalia > Peramelemorphia > Peramelidae > Macrotis > Macrotis lagotis. Next base: position 138,112,154 of record NC_133659.1, on the reverse strand, counting down.
AAAACCTAGTAGATAGAGAGTGAAGCAGAGACAGAGAGAGGGATATCGGTAAAGAGTGAGACAGAGGAAAAAAAAAAACAGTCAGAGTTGACTGAACCAGAGGAAGAGAAAGGTGACTGGCCTCAAGTGGAGGTCCAATTCAGATTTTGTAGTCTTGCCCCTTATCTGGGCACTGAGAGCAAAAGGGGAATTCTTCCTCTTCCCAGCTTCTGTAGAGGGTTGAAAACTGAGAAGATCAGTATACAAATTTCACATTAAACAATGAAACATTGGGAGTCAATTTACATCTCAAGAGCAGGCAACCTCCACCCATTTAACATGATTTAACAGCATTTAAGATACAAATTTTGTTTCTGCAATAATCATAATTCTTTACATTTCTCTGCTTCAAAATGAGCATTTAAATTCATACTATCCATAAAGCCTCATAAATGAGGTTAACTTAGTTAGTGATTAGCATACTTTTCTACTGTATTCTATGAAAATAATAAAATAGTCAAGCATATTATTGACTAGAATTATCAATCATATTTAGATAGGATACACAGTATAGAAATATTTAAAAATAAGCACAACTAAAACACTAAGCACAACTAAATAATCTAAAAACAACTAAGATATCTTTCTCATTAATCTTGAATTATTCTAAATAATTGCTTAATCTAACCCTAGTTCCCCTCATTTTTGGAGGGAGAACACTCACATTTTTAACTCATTCTAAGCCATCCTTACTGGTGATAAGTGCTGCTCTTCTATGACTCAGATTTCTAGGCTACTTAATGAAATATCAAAAGCCATGCAGAATTTTATTGGGGCTGGGGTGAGGACAAGAAATTCCTCTTTACCCAGTACTTAGAAGAGATGACTATCTTGTTTACAAAGTAAGAGATAGTCTGTAATTTTCCTGCTCTCCTATGATCAATATGAACATGTCATTCAACTGTTTTCTCAGTCTTGTTAATTCAGAATTAGGGGCATCTAGATGGCACAGTGGATAGAGTACTGGACCTGGATTTGGAAGGACCTAAGTTTAAATATGATCTTTTCTAGGCAAGTGATCCTGGGCAGGTCATGCTGTCTGCCTCAGTTCCCTCATCTGTAAAAATGAGCTGGAAAAGAAAATGGTAAGCCACTCTAGTATGTTTGCCTAGAAAACCACAAATGGAAGATTAGGACTTGATAGAAAAACAACTGAACAAAAATTCAGAATTATCTATTTCATAGATAAAATTCTGTCTGACTGCTTATGCTCAACTCTAACAGTCTGAATGTTAATGCATTTAAATCTCATTTTATTGAATTCATTTACCTCTTCCTAGAATTTACCCATCTCTTCTCCTTCATTAGTCCCTTCCTCTATGCCTTTTGAAACAATGAAAAGGGCTATGACAATGACAACAACAACAAAACTCCCCTATATCCTTTAGCTTTGTCAAATTAATCTTCTCAAATTAGAAGAAATTTGGTTTTCCTCAACCTAACAATTCAGAGGGACCTTAAAGATCATCTAGTCTAACCTTCTAATTTTATTCATGAGTAAAATGAGGTAAAATGTCTTGCTCAAAGCAACAGAGGTAATAAGTGGTCAAACCTTGATATAGATAAGAGCCCCTAACTCCAGGAATAGTGATCAACTTTTCTATTGTATGATGCCATCTCTAAAATAAATCAATCTCTGATCAAAGTTCTAATCATTCATTTTCTGTGATGAATTTTTCAGAGAATTAGTACCTAGAAGAAAATTATTAGTAGGCTGTCAAATTACCTGATCTACTTATAATTAAAATACAATTTCTCCAATACATTTTCTTCCATGTAGGACTGTGAATAGTAATGAAGAAAGCTATCTGATCATTTAAATTGCTTGATAATTTTAGCAAAAAATTTGCTTTTGAAAAGAACAATTTAGTATTGCTAACTAATAATACTGGCCTGAATTTATGCTTAGGTTTCAGCAACTTTCTGTTGAGAAGGAAGCTGCCTTAATCTTCATGGAATTATGCCATTGGATTTTTTTGACTACCAAGTTGACACTATGATCTCACAATCCACTAAAACTTCAATATCTTTTTCATATGAACTGTTAGTATGATCAAACCCCTACTCTTTACTATGAAGCTATTTTTAAACCTAAATATGGAAATTTGCATTTACTCAATACATGTACTGAATAAATAAAAATACAATTAATTTGTGACCACAACAATTTGGCAGTCCCTTTCAGCAATGCAAAATCTAACCCATTCATGTCACACCTACCTATCCTCTTTAACTTTTATCCAAGTTCTCCCATAACTTCAATTTAGGAGATTCACTCAGTGTTCTAAAGACCTTTCCTAGAAATGTATTAGTGCAGAAATCTGGCTATTCATCTATCACCCCTCACCATCACCAAATGACCAGTACATTTTTCATTCCAATCATTGAATTTCTCAATGGCACCTTTTGCTCCTGTCTTCTTTGAAGAGCTTCATTGGTTGTTAACTGCAACTTATTCAAACCTACCATGCACCTCTCCATTGCTCTCTCTGTGTGTTGTACTGATTGATAATTCTAAAGAGACTGCTATCTTCTTACTGTCATAATTGTTGATATTTTTTAAATGGATACTTGTTTTCATGGGAAGCTTTTGTTCATGAAAAAATTTCACAATTCTCTGAAGGCAATCTAGCCCACTTTTCAGCTCCAGACCAAACTTACTTTTCTAAATTCTATGTCCCCTATCAATAGACAAGGTATATTAGACTGTGCATCAAATTGCATTTTGTAATATGAGCAGTAATCATTCTCCATTCACTTGGTCTTCCTTATGTGAACTATCAGACCAAACTCACTTAAATGATCTTTTTCAGGAGGTTCTAGATTGTTCTAGAATTTGAGGTAATTGGCATATTACCATCCACAAACAGGAATATCTAGAGGATCTCATCATCCACTGGGAATAAAATTTAATCTTATTAGGTTTGATCAACTGTTCTAACCTGTAGAGATCTTTTTGAAGTCTGTCATCTGGCATGTTAGTCATCCTTTTAAGCTTCCTACTATTTGAAAATTTGACAAATGTGTCTTTTATGTTTTCATTTAAGGCATTAATAAAAATGTTAAAACATCACAAGTGCAATCTTTGAAACATCCCATTAAAGACCCTGCAACTTGTCATTGGTTGACCCACCAGCATTAAAGTCATTCAGCAAATTCCAAATCCACTTGACTATACTATCTTGTTCAAGGCCAATATCTAAGCATTTTCTGTTTTGTTTTGTTAGCAAAATAGTGATTTAAACAGGGAATTCTTGGTATAGTTATCTTGTCAAAAAAAAAGAAATGAGATTATTATGGCATTAACTATTCTTTTTTTTTAAGTTTTTTGCAAGGCAAATGGGGTTAAGTGGCTTGCCCAAGGCCACACAGCTAGGTAATTATTAAGTGTCTGAGGTTGGATTTGAACTCAGGTACTCCTGACTCCAGAGCCAGTGCTGTATCCACTATGCCACCTAGCCGTCCCTGACATGAGCTATTCTTAATGAAGTTATGATGAATTTTAATGATCATTTCCCTTTCTAAACATTTAGAATACATTCCTTTATTTCAGTTCATTTAAAACATTCTTCCTAAGTGCCTGCTATGTGTAAGGCACTTTACTATACATTCAGCATATAAAGACAAACAAACAAATGCTTATGGGAGTTATGACAGTGAGAGGCAGCATGGTTAAAGGTCATTGGACCTGGAGTCAAGATGATCTAGGTTCAAACCCTGCCTTTAGGTATTTACTAGCTATGTGATCCTGGGCAAATAACTTGAACTTCTCTGTCTCTCAATTTTCTCATTTGAAAATAACATAATCTCTAATGTACTTTCCATTTTTCAATCCATGATCCTAGGTAAACACTAATGTATAACACAAGAAAAAGGGTGATAGGGACAAGGAAGGAATTAAAGTCTTTAAGAATTTAATTCTTGAGAATTTCCCATCTTTCTTGAATTGACAGAATAGTAAACTGTAGTCTCTGAACTCTCCTTTCCCTAAATCATCTGAAAAATGTTCTTGTAAATCTTGAGTGCATTGCACTTGAGGCCTGGCTTTTATTTTCTTCCTATCATGAACTCTGTATCCCTATCAATTCTCCCTCAGTAGCCTGCTTTCTAAAAACTTCCTTTTATTACTTCTCAGAGTTCTCTTATTGTTTCTGAGTGAAAATAATAGCAATTGTTTCCCTTCCCCTTCAGGGTCTTCCCTCTCAGTTTGATTTTTTTTCTTTTGACTAGATAAAAGAGGCCATTCTCTGCCCTTTTTCTTATCCGGCCTTAATCACTGAATGAGCATTGTCTCAACCAAATTGAGACCTATTAAAAACTTTTTTAAAAAGGTCAAGAACTCCCATTATAACTGGGGTCATCTCTACTCATCCTGATCTATATCTTGCCACTAGACCTAGAAGGCTCTGTGGGGTTTTAGAGTATGTTCACGAAAGACTAACTAGTGCCTTAGTGTGAGGCCTTCTGAGCCCTCTTCAAGGTCACTTTCCCCTGTGTGTGTGTATGTGTGTGTGTGTGCACGTGTGTATGTGTATGATTTTTTTAACATTCATCCATATGTATATGTATATTTTTATTTTACAAAATTTCCTTCCACCCTCCCTTCTCACCCCCCCTCCTGTCCCCTCAGTAGCAAACAGTCAGGTTAGCATTGTGCATATAATATTTTTAATAAACATGTTAACAGAATAGTCATTTTCTGTATGAGGAATTAGGATTAGGGGAGATACATAAGAGATAATTTTTATAAAATGTTTATCAGATTCTGAAAGGTTGTTTTTGTTTTGTTTTGTTTTGTTTTGTTTTTCTTCCTCTGGAGGGGGATAGCAATGTCCCTAGCCAGTCCAAAACAATCGTCCTAGCTCTCTGAACTGCTGAGAGGAACTGCTTCTATCAAGGTTGATCATCTCACAATGTTGTTGTTAACATGTACATTGTTCTCTTGCTTCTACTCCCTTCCCTCAGCATCAGATCCTGTAACTCATTCCATGCTTTTCCAAAGTCTGACCATTTATGGTTTCTTATAGAACAATAATATTCCATAGTATTCCTGTAGCATAACTTGTTTAGCCATTCCCTTATTGATGGGCATCATCTCGATTTCTAATTCTTTGTCAGTACCAAAAAAACTGCTATGAATATTTTGGAACATGTGGGATCTTTTCCACTTTTTATGATTTCTTCTGGATATAGGCCTAGAATTGCTGGATCAAAAGGAATAAGCATTTTTATTGATTTTTTGGACATAGTTCCATATTGCTCTCCAGAATGGTTGAATCCATTCACAACTCCACCAGCAATACATCACTGTCCCAATCCTCCCACAACCTCTCCCACATTGATCATTTTCTCTTTTTCTCATTTGAGTCAGTCTGATAGGTGTGAAATGATACCCCATAGTTGTTTTAATTTGCATTTCTCTAATCAATAATGATTTGGAACATTTTTTCATATAATTATATATAGCTTTGATTTCTTGATTTGAAAGCTGTCTATTCACATCCTTTGACCATTTTTCAATTGGGGAATTATTTGTAACCTTACATTTATCAGAATTCTATTTGTGATGATTGAATTTGTTAATTGTTTCAAGGAGTTTTTAGATGATCTAGGGTTCTCTAAATATACTCTGATGCCATCTGCAAAGATGCTTCCTCATTGCCATTTCTGATTCCTTCAATTTCTTTTTCTTCTCTTATTGCCAAAGGTAGCATTTCTAATACTATATTGAATAGTAATGGTAATAATGGTCATCCTTGTTTCATCCCTGATTTTACTGGAAATGCTCTGAGTTTATCCCATTACATATAATATTTGTTTGTTTTAGATAGCTACTATTTGCTATTTTAAGGGTAACTTCATTTATTCCTAAATTTTTAAATGTTTTTAAAAGAAATAATGTTTTATTTTATCAGACTTTTTCGGCATCTAATGAGATGATCATATGATTTCTGTTGGTATTGCTATTGACATGTTCAATTATGTTGTGTGTTTTCTAATACTGAACCATCCCTGCCTACCTGATATAAATCTTAGCTGATCATGGTGTAATATTCTAATAATAACATTCTATAGTCTCATTGTTATTATTTTATTTAAGATTTTTGCATCAGTATGAATTAGGGAGATTGGTCTGTAATTTTCTTTGTTTTGTTCTTGCTGGTTTAGGTATCAGCACCATGTTGGTATCACAAAAGGAATCTGGCAGAACTCTTTCTTTTTTTATGTTTTAAAAATATGTTCCTTAATTCTTTTAAAAATCGTTCCTTAAATGTTTGGTAGAATTCACATGTAAATTCATCTGGATCTGAGATTTTTTCTTAGGGAGTATATTGATGGTTTCTTCAATTTCTTTTTCTGAAATCTGGGCAGTTTATATTTTTGTAAATATTCATATATTTTACTCAGGTTATCAAATTTATTGGCAAACAGTTCAGCAAATTAACTGTGAATTATTTCCTTAATTTCCTCCTCATTGATGATTAGTTCACCCTTTTTGTTTCTAATACTGGTAATTTGGTTTTCTTCTTTCTTTTTTTAATCAGATTAACCAAAGATTTGTCTATTTTATAGGCTTTTTTCATAAAACCAACTCTTGATTTTTATTTATGAGATCAATGTTTTTCTTGCTTCAAATTTTATTAGTCTTTCCCTTGATTTTCAGAATTTCTAATTGTATTTAATTAGGGATCTTTAATTTGTTCTTTTTCTAGCTTTCTAAATTGCATACCCAATTCATTGATCTCTTCTTTCTCTATTTGATTCAGATAAGAATTTAGAGATGTAAAATTTCCCCTCAAAACTGCCTTGGCTGCATCCAATAAATTTTGGTATGATATCTCATTTAGTATCATTTTCTTGGACATAATTATTGATTATTTCTATCATTGTTATTCGATCCACCCATTATTTAAGATTAAGTTATTTAGTTTCCAATTAGTTTTTGGTTTATCTTTACATGGCCCTTCATTGCATGTAATTTTTATTGCATCATGGTCTGAGAAGTGTGTATATCTTATTTCTACCTTTCTACATTTGATTAAAAAGTTGGTGTGCCTAGTACATGGTCAATTTTAGTATAGATGCCATGTATTGCCAAGAATAAGGTATATTTTTTTCTATCCCCATTAAGTTTTCTCCAGAGGTCTGTCACATCTAAGTTTTTTAAGATTTCATTCACCTTCTTAAACTCCTTCTTGTCTATTTTGTGATTACATTTATCTAGTTCTGAGAGGGGGAGGTTGAGGTCCCCCATTATTAAAATTTTACTATCTATGTCTCCTTGTATTCACTCAGCTTTTCCTCTAGGTGCATACATATTTATTAATGATATAGTTTCATTACCAATAGTACCTTTTAAGAAAATGTTTCCTTCCTTATCCCTTTTAATGAGATTGATTTTTGCTTTTACTTTATCTGAGATCAGGCTTGCTACCCCTGATTTATGTACTTCAGCTAAGGTGTAATATATTTTGCACCATCTTTTTACCTTTACCCTGTGTATATCTCTCTGCTTCAAATGTGTTGCTTATAAACAATATATTGTAGGATTCTGGTTTTTAATTCATTCTGCTATCCACTTCCATTTTATGGGACAGTTCATCCCATTCACATTTACAGTTAAGATTACTAATTCTTTATTTCCCTCCATTCTATCTTTCTCCATTTATATTGTTCTCTTTCCTTTTCTCTCATTTCTCCTCACCAAAATTTTACTCCTTTTCTCCTTTAATTTTTCTTTTAAAATTAAACTTGCAGTTTATTTTCACTTATACCTTTCCCTTTCTTTTTTTTATCAGTCCCTTCTTTCCTTATCTTTCCCTTTCCCATCTCCCACATTCTCTATAATTAGGATAGATTTTTAAACCCAAGTGGGAATGTATCTCATTTTTTGCTATCTAGCTGCCAGAACTTCTGCTGTTGTCAAGCTGTTGACAATGCACTGTGGTTAAAAGACTCCCACTGGCTTTTCTGTTCTCCCTCCTCCTGGGCTTTATTTCCCCTTTCCCCACAAAGAGACAGACCTTCACAATATCTACCATTGAAAACGTATTTGAATTTTCTCTTTTTCTTGGTGGGATTTGTAGTTTGAAAGTCATTTGTCTTCATTTGTCTTTGGTAGAGAAAAGTTCTGAGAGCATGTTAGCTTCACACCACCATCTTGGCTCCACTCTGGAAATCCCTGCCATTTTCCATGTTTGATATACATCTGAGCAATCTACTTCTCACCTATGGCTCCAAGAAGTTATAGCATGCACAGAAACCACACCCCAGTAAACAGTTTCATCAGGCAAGCTAAACCAGGTTGAGGAAAACCAAGGGATTCTTAGGCTCATCAGTAAGTAGTAGGGGATGTCTACCCCAAGCATGTGAAATCTTCCACTGGTGAAATGGACAGAAAAGAACAATTCATTCCACCAGCCATGAAGTTGGTTAAAGCAGGTGCTGTGGAGTGCTTAGAGCTTGGTTAGAATTTGAAGACACCAAGGTCATCCGTGCATATAGAGTCATCACCAGTTATCTTGTCTAAGTCTTGCTAAGCTGGATCATGATGACTTTGGAAGAGAGAGCAAGGCAGATGAATTCATGCAGCTCTACCTCACTTAGACCCAATTTACCCATGCAACAAAAGACATCATTCATAATCCTTCTTCAAAGTACTGTGGCAACAGGCAAGTGATGAAGCAGAAGGTGTGGATACACTGGGAAATGTAGCCACAACCCTGTCCACAGGTAGCCCAGGTCATAGGGTCATTTCCCCACTGAAAGAAGCAGTGAGATTTGGCAGCTCCTTTGGTGATTGAGCAGTCCTTTCAAGGATCCTACTCCTTGCCTCCTGATGCAAGGAAAGGGCTAAAAAAAGTGCCCCCCAAATTTTCTGCTTGCCCAACCCTAACCTGATTACTATGTCATGTAGAGACCCCACAGTGTGGGTAAGACACAAAAAAAATCTACAAAAACTTCTTCAAAAAAGATTCCACTCACCATTAGTGCTTGGACATGTGCACACAACTTACTTAAGTCAGAGTTAGATGCACATTTTTCTGGAGGGACCACAATGAAGGGGAATGCTGTGAAGCTGGGGTAGGTTTTGCAATCAAAACTAATCTAGTCAGCATTCTTGAATACCTACCAAAAGGAGTGAATCTCAGGCGCATGACAATGAGATTGACACTTCCAGGAAAATACCATGCCACCCTCATCAGTGCCTATGCTCCCACCGTAACAAATACTGATGAAGTCAAAGAAAATTTTTATGAAGACCTGGAGATTATCATCAATGCACTAAAAGAGGACAAGCTTATAATTTTGGGTAATTTTAATGCTAGAGTACGCTCAGATTACCAGATATGGCAGGGGGTCTTTGGAAATAATGGAGTTGGAAATTTCAACAGCAATGGTCACCTATTACTGAAGACTTGTGCATCTCATGACCTCATCACAAATACTTTCTTCCATTTACCTCAATACAATACAACTTTCTAGATGCACCCACTTAGCAAACATTGGTATCTATTAGACTACATAAGGAAAAGAGACAGACAGGAAATAAGAGTGACAAAGGCACTGTGGGGTGCTGGACTGATCACAGACTCATCCTCTCTTAAGCTAAATATTCATATTCAACCAAAGTGGAAGCCCCAAGGCAAAATACCTACTAGAGGAATTAATGTCAAGAGACTAGAGTGTCTCTCTGAATGGGAATAGTTTTTTGCTAAACTGTAGAGAAAACTGAGCCAACATTTGGCAACAGAGGAGCTGAAAAAGGGTGGTCAACTTTCAAGGATCTGGTATACAGCACTGCATTTGCTCATCTGGGCCAGAGCACTCGCAAACATCAAGACTAGTTTATTGAAAATGATACAGAAAGATGGAAGGTGATAAATGAAAACTGAGAACTCCACAGGGTTGCAGCAAGTTAGTTCATCCGCTTCTTAGAAAGGACCATTTAATTCCTTCAAAAGTAAAGTACAAGTGAAGCTTAGGGAGATGCAGGACTCTTGGCTCAGTTAGAAGTCAAATGAAATTCAGTTTTATGCAGACATTAACAAACCAAAATGCTTTTATGATGCCCTGAAGGCTATTTATGATCCAAAGACACATGGTGCATTTCAACTTCTCAGTGCTAATGGATCCCCAATGATAGGGATATGATCCTAGAGAGATGGCTGAAGACTTCCTTAGCAGATCATCATCAATCAATGCAGAAGCCATTGACTGTTTACCTCAGGTTGGAGTCAATCAGTCCCTAGCTGGAGTTCCAAATGAAGAAGAGATTTTGAATACAATTAGGCTCCTTTCAAGCAACAAAGTACCTGGTGCTGATTCTATTCCAGCTGAGATCTACAAGGTGGGGAAGGGATTCCATTCCAGGTTATATGACACAAAGAGGTTATCCCCCAAGAATTCAAGGATGCCTCCATTGACCATCTCTATAAAAGAAGAGGGAATAGATTGTCCTGTGACAATCGCAAGAATATTTCTCTTTTAGACAATGTTGGTAAGATTCTGGCAAGAATCCTGTCCTTCTCATTAGACTGATCCTTCACCTGGAAGGTGGTCACTTCCCTGAAAACCAGTGTGGCTTCAGAAAGGTAGAGGAACAGTTGATTATGGGGTTCACTGCCTAATAATCCCAGAAAAAAATGCCAGGAACAACAAAGGAGCCTGTATAAAACATTTGTAGTTCTGACCAAGGCCTTTCTTACCTTCAGGTGTGAGGGCTTATGGAATATTATGTCAAAATTTTATTGCCTGGACAAATTCATCAGTATTGTATGTCAATTCCATGATGGCATGCATGTCTGGGTTTTGGATAGTGGATGATGCTCTTCAGATTTCCAAGTACCAATGGAGTGAAACAAGGATGTGTCCTTGCTCCCAAACTTTTTAGTGCAATGTTTTCAGCCATATTATCAAACACTTTTACTGAGGATGAACACAGCCTCAAGGTCAGTTACCACAATGATAGCAAAATCTTCAATTTGAAAAGGCTACAAGGCAAGACCAAAGTGGAGAGAGTATTGGTGCATGGTTGTGCACTCAGTGCAGCCTCTGAAACTGAGATGCAGCAAAGTATGAATCAATTTTCTGTTGCTTCTGCTAATTTTAATCTAATAATTAACACAAGAAAACACAGGTACTCCATCAGCCAGCACCACACTATTCATTGGAACCATTGATTACAGAAAATGGAGAAATTTTGAGTATTATGTGCAAGTTCACTTACCTTGGCAGTGTCCTTTCCAAGGAGGTACACATTGACAATGAAGTTGACACTAGAATTGTCAGAGTTAGCTCAGTATTTAGGAGGCTCTAAAAGAAAGCATGAGAGAGAAGAGATATTTGACTAACAAACTGAAGGTTTACAGGGCCATTGTGCTGACCTCATTGCTATGGGCCTATGAAACCTGGAAAGTCTACAGTGCCATGTCAGGAAACTGAATTGCTTCCAATTAAATTTTCTTAGGAAGATTCTGAAGATCACCTGGCAGGAGAAGATACCAGACATTAAGGTCCTTTCTTGAGCTAAATTACCTAGCATTCCAACATTAATACAGAGAATGTAACTATGATGGGTTGAACATGTTGTCAGAATGCTAGATGTATGCTTGCCAAAAATCCTATTTTATGGAGAATTAACTCAAAAGGGCAAATGCTCACAAGAAGATCATAAGAAATGATACGGGATACATTCTAAAGGACTCACTGAAGAACTTTAGAATTGATTATACAGCGTGGAAGATACTGACACAGGACCACCTAGCATGGCGTGCCCTCATCAGTGAGGGTGCTACACCCTATGAGGAAGGCAGAATTGAAGCAGCTCAAAGGAAATGTGACATTTAGAGTTTAGAGTACCTACCCCAGGTGTTTACATGAACTATTTGTGCTTGACCTGTAGTAGAGCATTCCAAGCTCATATTGGTCCAATCAATCATAGTCAGACACAATGTAATTTGTCTCAAACATTTTAATATAGTTTTGGTCATTTTTGATAATGAAGGACAAGAGCCAGAAGACTCTGGAGAAGAAAATAAGCCTGGTGACTTTACACAGCTCTCCTCACTTAAATCCAATTCACTGTGTATCATACATCACCTTCCTGATGTCATGGTTCTCCTTCAGAATGAAGGAAAAACAACAAAAACAATAATAGCAACAACAGCAACAGCTCCTTGTGTAGGACAGAGGCCTAGCATTAGTATGCTCATTTGCATGATTACGGTTTTCTAGTATCTACTTGATGCCCTTTCAAACAGTCCTAGTAGTGATCTAAAGAACCCCAGGACTCCTAGAAGTATCTCTAGAGATTCCCAACTCTAATCGTTTACTATAAATGAAATCTCCCAGTCAGGATTTATAATCCTAGCAGGTAGACTAGGAGGCTGCCTCAGAGGGTATGATTTCAATGAACATTTTAACAGCATTCTTCCCCAAAAACATCAACTCCATTTAAGAGAATGTAAGCTCCTTTACAATAGAGATTTTTTTCCATCTGTAGAGCTTATGAAGTGTGTTCTATATAATGCCCACTGAATAGTTATTTGCTAGTTTTAATAATTGTCACTTCACCATTAAAGTTTCATTTCTTTGAATATTATGTCTTATTCAACTACTCAGACTCCCAGACAACATTAAATGATAATTAGAAGGGAGAAAGTTGGTCAACTAGGTGGAATCTTCCAAATTTATCTTCCTGAGTTCAAATCTGGTCTCAGATACTTTCTAGCTGTCTGACCCTGAGTAAGTCACTTAACTCAATTTGCTTCAGTTTCTTAATCTGTAAAATGAGCTGGAGAAGGAAATTGCGAACTACCTCAGTATCTTTGTCAAGACAACCTCCAATGGAATCAAAAGAATCAAATAGTCCTGAAAGAATGAAGAACAACAGAAAGAAGCAAGATCTCATGATAGTAAGTAAAAAGGTAAGCCCCAAAGGAACCACAAAGGAAGAGGATTCTAGAAGCAAAAATTTTTGTTGTTCACTTGTTTGACACCAGGTCTTTTGACTCTAAAATCAATATCATGATACTAGGCTATCAATCAATATTTATTTATTAATCACATATTATTTTCCTAGAGTTGTAGTAAGTGTTAAGGATAGGGGCAGCTAGGTGGTGTAGTGGATAAAGCACCAGCCTTGGAGTCAGGAGTACCTGGGTTCAAATCCAGTCTCAGACATTTAATAATTACCTAGCTGTGTGGCCTTTGGCAAGCTACTTAACCCCATTTGCCTTGCAAAAACCTAAAAAAAAATCTAGAGTGGTGGAATTCACAGAAAAACTGAGTGAAACAATTTTCTGGCCCAAGACAACATGAAAGATCCATGGGAAAGATTTGTTACACCAGAGTTGGAAAGAGCCTCAGTACAGCCCAGATCATGCTGGAGAGAACCATCTCCAATCATCCAGGAACAGCCCTTGGGGCACCTGGGTCCATGGCAGTGGAGGAGAGGAAAGGGGTAGAAGAAAGGGAATAGGGGGAAGGGAGGAGGTGTAGAGGGGTATAGAAGAGAGAGGATAGTCAGATACAACACACTTTTAGGAGAGAGAGTGAAAGGAGAGAGAGAATAGAATAAATAGGGGTGGGGAGGAATAGGATGGAGGGAAATATAGCTAGCAATAGCAACTGTAGGGAAAAAAATATTGAAGCAATTTCTCTAGTGAATTTATGATAAAGAATGCTATCTATTCCAAAGACAGAAGTGATGGTATCTGAATGCAGACTGAATAATACTTTCCCCCCCCCCCCACTTTATTTTTCTTGGGGTTTTTCTTTCTTTGTGGGGAGAAGGGAGAATTATGTTTACTTTTACAACAAAACTATTGAAGTAATGTAAAGAATAAATAAAATAATAATTAAAAAAGAAAGTTTAGGGAAAGTTTCCTGTAAAAGGTGGGATTTTATGATGCATACCCTTTTATCAAACAATGCCACTACTAGGACTGTAGCCTAAAAAGGTCATAGAAAAGGTAAAAGAACTTATATGTACAAAAATACTTATAGCAGCTCTTTTTTGGTGGCAAAAAAATGAAAATTGAAGGGATACTCATCAATACAGGAATGATAAATTATGGCATATGATTATGATGGAATAATATTAAGTATTAGAAATGGTGAACAGGATGTTTCAGGAAAAACCTGGCAAGATTTACATGAACTGATACAAAACGAAATAAGTAGAACCTGAAGAAGATTGCACACAATAATAATGTACAATGATCAGTTGTGATTACTATTCTCAGTAATACAATGATACAAAAACAATTCTGAAGCATTATGATGGAAAAAAAATCTATCCATCTCCAAAGAACTGAAAAAGTTTGAATGCAGATCAAAGAAAAACTTTTAAACTCTTTTCTTTTTGAGCCTGTGTTTTCTCTTAACACCCCTAATATAGACTAAATATAGAAATATAGATTAATATTTAATATAAGTCAATAGAGAAATATGTTTAATTTGACTATATATGTATAATTTATATTAGATGGAGGAGAAAAGAAGAGAATTTGGAACTCATATTTTTTTAAAAAATGATAAAAATTGTTTTATCTATAATTGGAAAAAATATAATTTTTTGGGAAAAATGTGGGATTTTAGTTGGGACTTTATTAAAGTCAGTGGAGAAGGGGTAGAACTCCAATCATGGGGCTAACCAGAGAACATCCTGGGAGTCAAGTTATGAAGTATCTTGTTGATGGAACTGCCAGGAGGCCAATGTCACTGAATCAAAGAGTTCATGTTGGGCAATAAGGTTTAAGAAGATTAGAAAGATAGGAAGGAACAAGTTATGAAGGACTTTTAATACCAAACAGAACACTTTGTATTTGCTCCTAGTTGATAACAGGATATCATCTGAGTTTGGGGATGGTGATGGGTGGTAAGAGTTGACATAAATTATTGGACATAACTTTATAGGATAATCATTTTAGAAATGAATGAAGAATGGATTGGAGTAGAAAGAGATTGGAGACAGACAGAACTGACATCAGAAATATTGCCATAATCACATTGAGGAGAGGATAAGGACCTGGAGTAGAGGGAAAGCAGTGTCAGAGGAAAAAAGGGGTATATTAGAGAAATGTTGCAAAGGTAAAATTGACAAACATTGGCAATAGATTGGAAAAGGAGAGGAGAGATGAGAGACTATGAGCAATCCAGGATGACTCCTACATTTCAAGACTGAAGGACTATGAGATATGTCCAGCCTCAAGGGAAGGCTAACTGATTAGTTTAAAACTATAAATTTTGATACACATATCTAGTTCCCCTCTAAACACTACCAGAATTTATAACAAATTGCAATGATTGTTTTATTTTGGTTTAGCTAAGCAGTCAACGAGTATTTATTAAAGCACCTAAAAGTTTTCAGGCCAAATTGACAGGTTGTCCATTGATACCATTAAGCATTTGCTTGGTTGGGTAGCCTCAATTTTTTCCATCTTCTTGTCTATCATAATTATTTCAAAGTGATTTTCAAAAATATAGATATGATGACTATGAACAATATGAGAATTCTCAAAAGAAGAGTTAATTATGTCCTTGATGCCCTGTCTTACCTTTATTTTCTAAAAGAATAGCATTTTAAGTACTGAATAACAACAATAAACTTTCATTCCTACTCTTGCTGCTCCTGCACCTTATTTAAAATATTAGAAGGATTATATTTTGAGGACTTTATATAAGAAAATCTCATTACCTTGCCTACAATAAAATCCTAGTCAAGGACAAATGAGCTTTACCCTGCAATTTTAATAAAATGGAAAAAAACCAAAACACGTTGATTCCTAAGCTAATACATGCTTGGAGAAAGTTGGCAATCAATAAGCGATTTCAGAAATTGGATACCATGCTAACTTCAGGTTCCAAAGCATGAGATATATTAGCTAGCCTATAAATGATTCCACACTATCCTCTGAACACACCTGGTCCTCTATCTTGGGCATTCTACCACTTGAGCATTTATAATGGACAGACTGGGGTCCATTATAGTACCTGTCATCTGAAAGCCTCTTCTGTTGATTTTCTGGGCTGGAGATCAAGATGACATTGGTTTTCTCTGGAGAATACACATTCAGGAAAATGAATGGCATTAGCCAGGCATTAAAACAGGAGATGTCATCCTTATAATTCTAAGTTATAATAGTAGTAGGTGATATGATTCAATATATGGTGGAGAAAAGAAGAGAATTTGGAACTCATATTTTTTTAAAAAAATGATAAAAATTGTTTTATCTATAATTGGAAAAATATATAAATTTCTGGGGGAAAATGTGGGATTTTAGTTGGGACTTTATTGAAGTCAGTGGAGAAGGGGTAGAACTCCAATCATGGGGCTTGCCAGAAAACATCTTGGGAGTCAAGTTATGAAGTATCTTGTTTAATATATGATTCAAATATCCTTGAAGATATTTTGTCTTTGTATTCCCAGTCCCTAATACAGTGTTTTGTATATATTTAGATACATAATAAATATTTGTTGACTGATTTTATAAATATATGCATATATATAAAACATACAGATATACAAATATTACTGTATATGTGCATGCTGAATAGAGAGCAAGATGATATCTATATAACATCAAAACACTGGGTCAATTCAGTATAAAGGAAAGGGAATAGGCATTTTTAAAATATCTATTATGTACTAGTCACTATGTGAAGCTATTTACAAACATTTTCTTGTTTGACATTCAAAACATCCTTATGAAGTAATGTTGTTATTTATTTATTCATATTTTACATTCAAAGAAACTGAGGCAAAGAGAAGGTTAAGTGACTTGCCAGAGTGTCATATCCAGTAAATGTCTGAAGCTGTATGAAAACTCAGCTCTTCTTGACTCTAGACCAAGCACTCTCAACTGCACTACCCAACTGCTTCTTATTTAATTTAATTTAATCTTTACTTATTTAAAGTAATGAAGTCATCATATTTATATTTTGTATTGCTCAGAGGTATAAAACACATAGATCAGATAAAAATATAATTAAGAAACATACCAAATAGAACATATATATAAAATGTTAATATGTGGTTTTAGAAGTCAAAAATATAGTCATCATGAATTTTTCTGTACAATGTAGCTATTCCATTCTATTTGAGTTTTACACCACTGGTAGTGACCAACCACTAGCTCATTAGTGTTGTTTGTTATGTTAACAGATATCACAGAATGCCCAGTTAATTAATAAGCCTTAATAAATATCTGAGGCTATACTAAAATAGTCAAAATGGGCCTAGAATTTAGACCTAAAGGATGACACCATAGATAAATTAAATAGATTAAGAAATTATCTATCAGATCTATAGAGGGGATAAAGTTATGACCAATTAGAGTACATTATAAAATACAAAATGAATGATTTGACTATATTAAATTAAAAAGGGTTTGCACTATTAAAATCAATGCTGTCAAAATTAGAAGGAAAACAAAAAACTAGGAAACAATCTTCACAGCTAGTAGTTCTGATAATGGTCTCATTTCTAAAATATATAGAGAATTGCATCAAATTTATAAGGTAACAAGTCATTCCCCAATTAAGAAATGGTTAAAGAATATGAATAGTCAGTTTTCAAATCAAGAAATTAAAGCTATATATATATAATCATATGAAAAAATACTCCAAATCATTATTGATTAGAGAAGTGCAAATTAAAACAACAATGAAGTATCACCTCATACCTATCAAACTGGCCAAGATGAGAAAAAGGGAAAATGATCAGTGTTGGAGAGATTATGGGAAGATTAGGACATTTATGCATTGCTAGTGAAGTTGTGAACAAATCCAACTATTCTGAAGAGCAATATGGAATTACACCCAAAGAACAACAAAACTCATCATTCTCTTTGAACCAACAATTCTAATTGTAGGCTTATATCCAGAAGAAATCATAAAAAGTAGGAAAAGTTCCACATGTTCCAAAATATTCATAGCAGCTCTTTTTGTAGTGGCAAATAATTGGAAATTGAAGGGTTGCCCATCAATTGGAGAATGGCTGAACAAGTTATAGTAGATGAACATTATGAAATATTATTGTTCTATAAGAAACTATAAATGGTGGCCTCTAGAGAAGCATGGAATGATTTACAGGACCTGATACTGAGGAAAGGAAGCAGAACCAAGAGAACAATGTACACATTAATAACAACATTGTGATTTGATCAACCTTGATGGAAGCAGTTCCTCTCAGCAGTTCAGAGAGCTAGGACAACATTTTTTTAGATGGCTATGGACAATGTTAACCTAATCCAGAGGAAGAAAAACAAAACAAAACAAAACAAAACAAAAAGCCCTTCAGAATCTGATGAACACTTTATAAAAATTATCTCTTATGTATCTTCCCCATAATCCTAATTCCTCATATAGAAAATCACTAATCAGTAAACATGTTTATCAAAAATATGTATGTACAATGCTAACCTGACCTTTAACCACAGAGGGGAGGGGGTGGGAAAGGAAGGCGGAAGGATATTTTGTAACTTAAAAATATACATTTGCATATGGATGGAAAAAAAATACCTGATATTGGCGATGATCATGATATGATAGGAAACATGCCAAATGGGAGTCAAAAGACTTAGAGTTGAATTTCAACTCTTCTGCTTAGTATTTTTGTGACTTTCAGTAATTTATAACCTGTCTGTACTTAGGTTTCCTTATCTTCAAAATGAAGGGATTGAACTAAATAACCTCTAAAGTTTCTTTCAACTCTGGATCTATGATCCTGTGGTGATGTTAATGCTAACTATTAAGGTAAAACAGGGTCTTTTACTAGCATACTATAGTATCTACATTTATTTTTTGGAACCTCTTCAGAGTATCACACAAAATATAGTGGATTTTTTAAAAATAGTCCCCTCTCTAGTTAAATATCTTTTCATCCAAGCAATATTCAAACCAACTCCTAGATCCCTTCTAATCTTATATTTAGTGCAATTAAAACTGAGTAGTTAGAACACTTGAAGGTGATATGTTGCAGTAAATTGATTTTTTTAAAAATTAATTTAGAGTGTTCAAACTTCTGTTGCAATTTTTAATGCATTTTTCTTCTTTATAAGTACAATATAAAAAGTATAAATCTCTTTGCTAAATCCAATATCTACTTCAGGATCTTCACTCTAAATATCAAATCATATTATAAATCCAATAAATTTATGATATTTAGGAGATGGGGCTTGACTCCATACTGATTCCTGGATATTCTTTAGTCATTGGAAGAGGAGGAAGAGAAAAAAGGAAGAAGACATAACCTAGTCTAGGTCTTAATGTCTCCAAGTCTATTATCCTTATCCACTATGCCACTGAGCTACCTAGTTTTTTTTTAATCTGGTTAATCGAAGATCCTGATTGTCTAAATTCCAATTAATGAAAACTATTGAACTCATATTGTTAGGAGAAAACTTTTGACTGTCCTTTTGTAATCATAAGGTCTACATTCACTCTCTTAACTTACAAAACATTATAATGGAGCATTCTAAGTAATTGCTTGTAAAAACAATTTTTAAGATCTCCTGGACCTTTCCCCAAATCCTCCTAATATCTACCAATATATATTAGGGGAATATTTGGCAGAAGCATTGTATGTATGGAACTGTCTGAGGGTTGTTTCTCCAAAATTATCCTCTAAAGAGTTAGAATGATTTCAAGAGATAAAGTTCCAATTGAGGATTGAACAGGTAACCCAGTAAGAAGAATTTGGTCTGTGATGGGAGGGGCTAATGAAAAAGATCATAGATAGCAAAATAAACCCTTATTTAAGTCATTCAACTTAATTCTAACTGAATCACCTGGTGGAAGTTTCTGTCTTCGATATTGATTTAACATTAATTAAACTAATTAATTAGAACTCCTCCTTCCTAGCATTAGATGCTATTCCCTGACTCCATCAGTAACAACTAATTGAAAAGTAATTTTAAAAATACAATATGTTGGGGCAGCTAGGTGGCACAATGGATAGAGCACCAGCCATGGAGTCAGGAGGACCTGAATTCAAGTCCACCTCAGACACTTAATAATTACCTAGCCCCATGATCTTGGGCAAGTCACTTAACCCCAGTGCTTTGTAAAAACAAACAAAAAAATACAATATATAGTTCTGTTTTTCCCCCATAAGTAATGGAGATGTGAATCTTCACCACTGATTAGAGTAGGATTGCTTTTTCCCCTCCTGAATCACTGGTCTGGGAACATCAGTCTGTTGCTATTTCCTTTCTCATTCTGCAGGTAGTCTCTAGGACAGTTAGCTCAACGCAAACCAGGTCCAGCCCAGAAAGGAGGAAGACAAGAGAACAAAGGGAAAGAGATGGATTCCCTTTCCAACCTCAGGTTCCAACAGAACCTGAAAGATTACTAACCAAGTAGCAAGCACCCTGCCTGGGTCCTGAGGGAGACAGAAAAATGAACTGTCCTAATACTAGCCAGAAGTGGGAAGCGGGAACTTGATCAAGTAAGGCAGTAAAAAAAAAAAAAAAAAAAAGTTACTACAGCCACATTATTTGCTGATAGAGTAGGAGATAAAAAAAGTTTCAAACTAGAATCATTCTGGCCTCTTTTAGTCTTCCAGGTAAAGAAAACAATAGATACCATAACCCTGACCTTCCTCTTCCAGCCAATGCAGAGCTGTGAGTCATAGAGACTGATGGGTCTCTGAAGTATAAGAAAGGAAGGACACTGGAAGGTGATTTTTTGGGGGAATTAGGTGTAGGTTTTTTTTCTGTACACTTTTAATGAGGTTTGAACATTTTTCCATGTCTCTAAAGAATTAATACTCAAGTCTTTTCTGGAACTAAGCAATGGCTTTAATTATGATAAGTGGGCTAGATTCTCAAAAGAAGTTAGCAACTTAATGAAGGGCTTTTAAAGGGTCAGAAATGCATTGTTTTCAATAGGTAGTGGGACCACATACCCAGAAAGACCACTTAAAGGGATATTAATACAATGACCTTGCCTTCATCAAAGTTCATCCAAGGCACAGCAAAGAAGGGTAGTGTGCAGTCCCTTCTGTGATTTATCGTCCAGGTTCTGGATCCACAACCCTGTGTCGCTGTTTTCATATTGATTGGCCTAGGTCAAGATATACTATCTATTTTATTCTAATGTATTACGATGGGGAAGTGAAGGAATTAGGGCTGGGATACTTTCCATCACTTAGATACATACATAACAATTTGTCCTGTGTTCAATGACCTGTGAGTTTGAGTACTTGAAAGAGGAATTAGCACTACCAATCGGAAAAAAATCTCAGATACTGAAATTCTCAGATTCTACCCAGCTTGGGACAAATGAGTCAGAGATGATAAGTCACCAAAATGAATACTGGCCATTCTTATCAGGAGAGAGCCAAAAATAAAGGTTATATTCATAATGTCAAATAAGTAGTTTGATATTTTTTAATGTGAATTATTGGTTAAAACAACTGGTAACTCTGGCATCATATAGATTGAAGAATTGCTTAAGGTGAGCCTGCAAAGTTATCATTTTGGCTGCATTTACTGGAAAATTCTGTCAAATGAATTCTTTGACATCTGCATTTATGTTCCTGTGTATGTGTGTGTGTGTGTGTGTTTATGTTTTATATATGGTGTGTACCTTTGCTATCAATCTAAATAAGCCCATCTGACCATTTTCTGGATAGTAGTATAAACTTGAAATCCTTGGAAGACAAATCATCATAACTAACTTAATGAGGACTAATTAACAGATGGGGGATATCATAAATTATATTTTAACAACCATTATCAAGTATAAGTATCAAATACATAAAGTAGAATATATGAAAATAGATTGAGAGAACAAAAGAAATGAGATTGTAAATCATTCTACTCATCTCTTTAAATTCTGGATCTAAAACAAAAAAACAAAATTCAATGGTACAATAACTAAATTATTGTACTTCTTTCTGTGACCCCTTTGGATTGGAACTTCAATTCTCTCTCTCTCTCTCTCTCTCTCTCTCTCTCTCTCTCTCTCTCTCTCTCTCCCCATATATATATATATATATATATATATATATATATCTATATCTATATATATGTATGAATGGATCTGTTGTTCTAGTTGTTGTGTTTATTTTGTTAATTAGCTGCTTTACTTAAAAATATCCCTAAGTCAAACAAGAGCTTCTCTAACAATAGCTCAATCAAACAGATATTATTTGCTCATTAAAATGTTTCTCAGTTCAGTTTCAATCTCATATCCAGAGTATTTTCTCTATTTACTCCTTTCTTCTAATATTCCATCAGTTTCTGATAACTTTTTAGTATTTTTTAACATTAAAATGTGTGATGTTTCCTAGCGAAAAGAAGAAAACCCATAAATTCTAATGGATTTTTCTACACAAAGTTGAATTTTGTTCATCCATCATGAAGGAAACATCTAATTAATTTTGCAACTCTTTCACTCTGTTTTTAAAAAGTGGCTTTCTTTCTTCCCTCAGAAAATTCAGTAGTGTACATTGAAGGCCTGAGGGGTTGGTTTTTCCCATATTTAACTGTTGTCACACCTTGTAAAAATCAATGGATGATGTTGTCTTCATTTGCTGAGGCTCTCGTAGTGAAGATCAATAGACATTCTTCAGGAACCACAGAAGTGAGGTCACTAATGTTCTCAGCCAAATCCTCTGGGAAAGGTGATCTTTTGAATGAAATAATGGATATAGGTACTTTAAATGGGAACATCTTAGATTTCCTGGGCCCACAGATTTAAAACAGATTTTTCAAGGACATCAACAAGTTTATTGATTATTTGCTGACATTGTTAAGACATTAAGTGTTTATGGTGATGTTTATGATGTTTATTAAGTGTTTATGGTCAATGACATTGCTGTAAAGCTACCTTTCTCTACCATGTCTTCACTCTGATCCAGTAAAACTGACTTCCTTGTCATTCATCATTCAAAACAATTCATATCCTGACTCCTAGAAATTCCTTTGACTATCCTCAAGAAATTCTCTTTCCTAATCCCCTTTATCCAACTTTATTCTACCGAGATTTTTGCTATACTCCTTCAAGAGGCATAGTTTTATCCAAAATACGTTTAAAACCAGGTGGTAATGTATCATGGCACAATGAGAATATGTTCCACAAAGAAAAAGGAAATTAAGGAAAACTTCTAGAGAGATAAGCTTTTTTTCTGCTATTAAATTTTTCCTAAGGTCCTGGAAGTAATCCAAGAGAACCCTCCATGAATTGGGATTACATGTTTTTTTGCAGCCTTTATGCTCTTCCTAAAAGTGCAGCACTCATTTTGTTTTGCAACTCCTCCAATAGATCTTATAAGAGAAGGGAAAGGGGTTGGAAATGAGAAAGCCTGGATCTCCCATTTCTATGAACAAAACTTTACTTGGATGCCTATCTCTCCCTTCACTAAAAGGGCTAATATAGTATTATATTATTATATTTTGTTTTATTTTATTAAAATGAGTTACAAAGACATCTTTTATCAAGTCATCGCTGTTATATTAATCTCCTTTTTTGGACTTCACCAAAGGAATTTGGTGGAAGCAATTTAAGGCACAATAAATAAGCTTATGCAATAAACTTCCCTTGGGATTTTTTTTTTACTTAAGAAGGAAATAACACATTTTCAATGGCAAAAAAAATAAACAATTCTCAAATTAAGAGAAAGGGTAGAAAAAAACATATCCCATCTTGTTGGTCATGGCTAAAGCATCATAAATAACTTTTAGAAACTTTTAGAGTTCATAGTAATAGGTATAATGGGAAGAATCTGGGTTTGAAATCAGATCTGGTTTCTAATTCTGGTCCTTCCTCTGTCTAGTTGTGTATACCCTTGGATATAATCGCTCTTGGAATGAATTTCCTCATTTGTAATGAGGTGGTTAAGCTAGATGATTCCTGAGATCTCTTCTATGGTCTTCAGAAAAGAGTGGTTACAATATGTACATAACCCTACCCTCTAAACCTCACCTTAACATCCTGGTATAGTCAGTTATTCTCTGTTGTTATTATCCTACATATACACACACACACACACACATATATATATATATATATATATATATATATATATATATATATATATATATATATATATATATATATATAGGAAAACACAGAGAGAGGGAGGATAGGGAAGAGAGATGCTGGCTCTCATTCACTGAGTGACCCTAAATAAGTTTTTTTTTAATCTTCCTTGGTCTCATTTTCCTCAATCGCCTTGATTAGATTATCTCTGAAGTCTCAGCTTCCTCAATCTCCTCTCCCTCAGATGAGAAAGCTAGAGCCAGGAGCACTACAATCCTCCCAAAGCTTTCCTTTATAAAGGCCTGAGATCTGACCTTTCCATCTAACTCTTCACTTTCCAATAGCAAATTTGACTGTTTGGATTCTAGGAAATATCACATTGAGTACTTTTGGCATGCTGCCCTTATCCCAATTTTTCACTTTCTAGCTCCCTTTTGTATGTTGTCTTCTCCATTAGACTGTAAGCTCTTTGTGGACAGGGAGAGTTTTTATTAATTGTATCTCCAGGACTTAGTACAATGCCTAGAAAGTTAATAAATGTTTATTGAATTGAAGCCTCTGCCAGCTCTGATGATGTGTGTGTGTGTCTTCTCATTACCAAAAGCAGTCTACTGAGTCAATTAAATTTTTTTGAGTTTCTCATTCTTTGATATTGCCTAGTTAGTTGGATAGATTTTTTGATTGTCCTCTAGCTCCTGGAAGCACCTACAGATTTCTGAGAGGAAAAAATATTCACCACTATTAAGCAGAAAATAAATTTCAAGGTAAATACTCTGACAGTGGGAAATTAGCATTATTCCTGAACTTAAATGGCAACATTTCAGCTGTTCTATAACATGCATGTGTTCAAGGACTGTCTTAGGTCTAGGTGGCTGCCTAAAAGGATTTGATTTGAATGTACTGACACCAACTTGCCAAACTTTGGTTTGAGCATTTTACCTCATTTATCCTCTTCAGAAAAGTACATTCCCTAAATATTCTGGATATCCAGAGTTTTCTAGATGTTTTTCTTCAATTGTAAAACCTCTTATATTATTCCACTTTTGCTATCAAACTAACTTCCATGAGTTCAATTATCTTTGTGCAGGTGGTTTCCAGATCTTTATATCTAGACCATGTCTCTTTTGAAATACAGTCTCAAATTACCTACTGCCTTTGAGACATTTTGAACTGGATGTCCCAGAGGCATCTAAAATTCCATACCTCAAATCAGAATTTCTTGTCTTTCCTCTAAGGTCTTCTCTTTTTCCAAACTTCCTAAATTTGTTGTAGAAGGCATCATCATCCTCCAGTTACTCAGATTTTGCAACCCAAGTTCATTTCCCACAGTTCCTCAATTTCATTTGTCCCAAACCACTTCCAGATCTTATCATTTATAGTTTCACATGATATTTCACTCTGTCTTTCCACTCATACAGTCATTAACCTGACAAAAGCCCTTATCAACCATGACTAGACTTCCCTACTACTAAAAAAAACTAGTGGCTCCATATTATATCTAGATCAAACATTTAGTTCTCTATTTGGCATTCAAAACCCTTCATGGCATGATATTACCTTTCCAATATTTATTTACTTTATTATCTTCTATGAATGCTAATGAATATAGGAAGAAATAGACTTCAGGAAAAGGGGTTTCAAGAAGGATCTTTGTGAAGTTGTTTTTGTGAAGAACTTACCTCAGGGAGGTAATAAAAGCTTAAATTCTTAGTTTGCAAGGAGGTTTACAAATTACTACAAAGTTCACAGGTTACTATAAAAGTTCACAGGTTAAGTTCTTTGGAGAAGCAGCATGATGATGATCCTTTCTTAAAAGGACAGACTGATTAGTAAAAGGGCTAAAATGTTTAAAAAAGGTAAAAAGGAAAGACAAGAAGCTTAGATCAACATAGATCAAACCACATGGAGCTGGGACCATATTGGTAACTACAAGATGAGAAAGGCGTAATCAAATTAAAAGGGAAAAAGGGAAAAAGAAAAGAAGCATAGATCAGCATAAATCCAGCCACATGGAACTGGGACCATATTGTTCCAGCAGCATGGGCCAAATTACCTGGATCCAGCTCAGAGAAAAGAAGAACAGCCTGACTAGGAGTCAAGAAAAAGGGCTTCTGCCCAGGTGAATTTTTGCTTAAATGAATTTCTGTGGTGAGTGGGATAAGGGTGGTTTTACACCTGGCTAATACACATATTACAGGGGTGTCCCCCAAAGAGTGGCTAAGGCAGCACTCACTGTACTTGTCTACCTACTGTCTCTTCTCCTGCCCCAAAGGGAGGAATCAAAAAGTAATGGAGGTTGAACACCTCACCATAATACAACTCTGATTTCTGAGTGCCCCAACTACACCAAGATTGGCCTATATGCTATTTATACATGATACTCCACCTCCTGAATCCATGCCTTTGCAATGATTGTTTCCTATGTGCAAAATGTTCTTTCTCTTTTTGTCTCCATCTCCCTTTTTCTGTAATTCTTTATGATTCATCTAAAACTCCCCTTTTTTATAGGCTTTTCCCATTCCCTCCACTTTCCCCTCTAAGATATATCTTCCCCTCTGTACATATCTTGTATATCCTAGTCATTCCCTTCTCATAAAACTGTTTTTGTGTCCATAGTACTTAGCACAGTACAGTGCCTAGTGTATTGTAAATGTTCAATATTTGATAACTGACTAACTAAAGAATATCCAAAATCCCTCAAAAGACTTCAGCCTACTCATACAAGGGAAAAAAATATTATTATGCAAACATTATACAAATGTATGTACAACCTACTGGATTCAACCATCAGCTATATCCAGATAGGAGCTGCAGATAGACAGTGAGCTGGGCCCAGAATGGATCTAGAATGAACTAGAACTGGACTGACTTTAAGAAATTGAACAGGGCAGCTAGGTGTCACAGTGGATAAAGCACCAGCCCTGGAGTCAGGAGTACCTGGGTTCAAATCTGTTCTCAGACACTTAGTAATGACCTAGCGGTGTGGCCTTGGGCAAGCCACTTAACCCCATTTGCCTTGGAAAAAACCTAAAAAAAATATAAAGAAATTGAACAATACTTTTAATGGCCCTAACTATATACATAAAACAAAAGCCCAACTAAGTCATGAGATAATATAGTCTACAAAGAGTTTAGATTTAATGATCACCATATAGGCAAGGGAGAGGTGCATAAATGCAAAGAAGTTGAAGCAAATTACCAATGGGAAGTGAAGTAATGGAAAAAACATTAGGAGAGAGATATATGGATGGAAAATGAATAAGCTAGTCACAGAGGCAATAACTGGTGGACATTCCACCTACTGCTATCTGTGTAATCTCAAAAAACCATGAAGAAAGCCCCCCAGAACTTTAGGGGGACCCCTTGTTAAGGATTTCACATGGAGTTAAAAGATCTTCAGCTTTATACTCCATCTCTCAGCTCTGGACATTCCCTCTAGCTTTTTCACATCTGGAATACTCTCTCTCTCTTCTGCTTCTATTACAAACCCCTTTGACTTCCTTTAAAAAAACAACCGAAATTCTACCTCCTACAGGAATCTTTCCTCAACAATTCTAGTTTCTTTCGTTTCTTATTTCCTATTTATCCTTTATATAACTTGCTTCATATATATATATATATATTTTGTCTATTTTCTCCCCCCTTTAGATTGCAAATTCCTTGAGGGCAAATACCCTTTTACCTCCTTTTGTATTCCCAGCTCTTAACACGTTGTTTAGCTTACAGTAGGAACTTAATAAATGAGTATTTATTTATTGTATCAATTGATGCCATATAGATTGAAAAATAGATGACTGAACATATTCAAGTGCTTACTTACTATGTGCCAGAGATAGTGATAAGAAACAGAGGTACAAAAATAAACAGACAATAAGGTCCCTACTTTTTAGAAGTTTGTCTTCTATTGAGGAAAACAATACAGAAAGGAGTAATAGAAAATAGATATGGGAGAACCATGGTGAGCTAAAAGAGCATAAAAGTTTTGTCCTTAGACCAAGTGAGAGATTATGAGTTAGTGCTGGGGGCGGGGGAATCAAGGGGCCTGTACAGGAATCTGGTGAAAGAGAAATGAGGGTGATGACTGGATAGCTGGATATATAGTAAGAAAGTGGCAAAGTGGCTGGAAAGTGGAGGAAACAATAGTAACCAATAGTAATTTTGTAAGTGTTTTAAGGTTTATAGTGCATCTTACATACATTTTCTCATTTGAGTACTCACATCAATGGAATCATAGACACAACAGGGATAAAAGGAAGAGTGTATTCAGAGAATTCTCAGATATTCCATCAAAATCAAATATCTTTCCTTCATATGCATAAGTCAAAATTAGCCACATGTGTTTGAGAAAGAGTTCTCTGCAAATGCACAACTTAATTCTTGCTATTTGAAACAAAAATTCTGAATATTTCCAGGCTCACCTTTCAAAGTTGCCAAACTCTTTCTCATATGGCCATTTTGAAATTTTGCCTAGAAAAGTAGGAGATAGGGACTTCTGGACAAGATGGCGGAGAGAAGACAGGCACAGTTCTAAGGTCTCCTGATCTTTCCCCATCTGTCATATGAAACACACCTCTTAGCAGAGATCCAACCCACAGAGCCCAGAAAGAGAAGCCAGGAGAGAGAACATCTACCTCAGGATTTCTCTCCTGCACCAGCATGGGATGAATGCTGGTGGGTGAGTCTGAGCTAAGAGGGCGAATCATCCCCGGATCAACCAGGTTAGCAGCTGAATTGGAGTCGGGGAGTCTGAGGGCCCAAGACCCGGACCTGCTGGAGCAGCGGCAGGGCTAGATGGCAGGAGCTTGAGTCAACTAGGGAGCAGAGGCACTGGTGTTGGTGCTGTTCCTCTGGAGCTTGACAACAGGGCTAGGGGGTGAGTTCCAGTGCAGGAGACCTGCGGAACACCATCCCTGGGCTCCTCTGGTCTGAGGTCTGAGTTCATGCCTCTATTATGGCTGAGACCTCTTCCAGGAACAAACAATTGCAGACTACTTTTGCCTCAGGCACAGGTGTGTGAACAGAAGAACCAACCCAGATGACAATAGGAAGAGGAATGACCTCAAGTCAGAGTAAAGCTCACCATTGATTGAAGGCAAAAGAATTCAATAGCTGCAATTCCTCCCTTCAAGCAAAGGGAGAAGGCCTCAATCAAGGTCAGAGACACTCTAGAGAAAGCAACGAGCTCTTCCTACTGGCCAGCCAGAGAAATTGCATTCAGTGAGTAAAGCCTCTAGCGACCACAAGCCCCTGTGAACCAGCCCGTCCCCAACTCAAGGTCTTAGCAAAATGAAGAAGGATCAGCGGAAAGGTGGAGCCATAGAAAAATTCTTGGAAGGAAAAGACCCTAACTCAGAGAGACCTAGAACCTCTGAGGAGAATACAATCTGGTCTTCAGCACAGAAAGACTTCCTTGAAAAAATAAGGAAGAAGTTTAAAAATCAACTGGCAAATTTGGAAGAGACAATTAATACCTTGCAACAAGAAAACAAATCCTTAGAAAATGCAATTGATCAAATACAAAAGGAGACTAAATCTCTCAGATCCTCAATTGGACAAATACAAAATGAGAATAAATCTCTCAGATCCTCAATTGGACAAATACAAAAATGAGAATAAATCTCTCACATCATCAATTGGACAAATAAAAAATGAGAATAATTCTCTCAGATCCTCAATTGGGAAAAATGTGAAAAGAAAATAATTCTCTCAAAACCTCAATTAGTCAAATGGAAAGCTCTTTCAAAACTAGAATTGACCAATGGGAAATGGAGTTGCAAAAGGTTAATGAAGAAAACTCCTCCCTAAAAAAAAAAAAAGAATGGAGTCTACAGAAACTAATGGCTCCATGAGACAGCAAGAGCCAGTTAAACAAAATCAAAAACTAGAAAAAATAGAAGAAAATGTAAAATACCTCATCAGCAAAACCACTGACCTGAAGACTAGATTGAGGAGGAGCAACCTGAGAATTATTGGACTTCATGAAAGAACTGAAGAGGAAAAAAGCCTG
This sequence comes from Macrotis lagotis, assembly GCF_037893015.1. Lineage (NCBI taxonomy): Eukaryota > Metazoa > Chordata > Mammalia > Peramelemorphia > Peramelidae > Macrotis > Macrotis lagotis. The sequence continues at coordinate 138,082,114 of NC_133659.1, read as the reverse complement.
TACTTAATATTACAGGATCTAGTGATTGAAAACTGCCCTTACATCATGGAACCAGAGGGAAAAGTAGTTATTGAAAGAATACATCGATCCCCTCCAGAAAAAGATCCTAAAATGAAAACACCAAGGAATATTGTGGCCAAATTCCAGAACTATCAGAGAAAAGAGAAAATCCTGCAAGCAGCCAGAAAGAAAAAATTTAAATATCAAGGAGCCACAGGAAGGATCACACAGGACCCAGCTGCATCAACATTAAGGAATTGAAGGACCTGGAATGAGATATTTTGAAGAGCAAGGGGACTTGGAATGCAGCCAAGAATCCACTATCCCACAAAGCTGAGCCTTCTCTTCCAGGGAAACAGATGGACATTTAATGAAATGGAACAATTCCAAAAATTCCTGATGAAAAGACCAGAGCTAAATACAAAATTTGGACATCAAACAAGAGGTTCAAGAGACACATGAAAAGGTAAAAAGAAAAGGAGGTGGTAAAAGAAAAAAACTACTATCCAATAAGTTGAAACTGGCTATATCCCAGGATGGAAAAAAGAATTCTCATAAATCTTGAGAATTGTAACTCTAACAGAGAGAATATACCTAGCCAGAAATGATGGACATTCATGATCTATCCATGAGACTGCTATCAAATGGCATGTAACTGACTTTAACCCCACTTGGGAGAAAGACTCTAATAACTCTCAAGCACTTTAACTCTATTAGATAGAATGTACTTAGCTAGAAGTGAAAGATACTCAGAAATTTCTATGACTCAGGTAGAATGATCTAAAAAACACTACCTCCTTAAAAAGGGGAACAGGAAAGAGACGGGAGGTGGGAGGGGACTTAATGGCGTAAATTTCATTACACTAAGAGGTAAAAAGTACCTATGATAATAGAGGGGAAGAAGGGAGGAGATGAGAAACACCTGAATCTTCTTCTCACCAGACTTGGCTTAAAGACAACCTACACATACCTAGTTAACTTAAAAAACATCTAACCTTTCAAGTATTTAAAGGGGAAAAGGGGAGGGAGGGACGGAGAAAGGGAGGGGGAGTGGGGAAAAAGGGAACTAACAAAATGAAGCGAAGGGAAAAGGGATAAAGGGAAAGAGGAAAGAAAGGAGAGGGTGTGATATAAGAGGGCAAACACACTGAAGGGGGTGGTATTCAGAAACAAAATATTGGGTGCTACAGATAAAGTGGGGGAAAGGAAGAAAAAATAGAAACAGAGGGAAGATAGCATGGAGGGCAATAAAGATTTAGTAATCATAACTTTGAATGTGAATGGGATGACCTCTCCCTTAAAACGTAAGTGAATAGCAGAGTGAATTAAAAACCAGAATCCTACAATATGCTGCTTACAAGAAACTCATTTGAAGAAGAGAGATACATGTAGAGTAAAGGTAAAAGGCTGGAGCAAAATATATTTTGCTTCAGCTGAAGTAAAAAAAGCAGGGGTAGCAATCCTTATCTCAGACAAAGCAGCAGCAAAAAGAGATAGTATTAAAAGAGATAAGGAAGGAAACTTTATCCTCCTAAAAGGTAGCATAGACAATACAGTTATTTCAATACTGAAGATATATGCACCCATGAGATAGCATCCAAATTCTTAGAGGAGAAGCTGAAAGAACTACAGGATGAGATAGACAGCAAAACTCTACTAGTGGGAGACCTCAACCTCCCACTCTCAGATCTAGATAAATCAAATAAGAAAATAAACAAGACGGAAGTTAAGGAGGTAAATGGATTGCTAGAAAAATTAGATATGGTAGACTTATGGAGGAAACTGAATGGGGATAGAAAGGAATATACCTTTTTCTCTGCAGTACATGGAACTTATACAAAAGTTGACCATGTACTAGGACTTAAAACCTAATTATCAACTGCAGAAAGGCAGAAATAGTGAATACATCTTTCTCAGATCACAATGCAATAAAAGTCATATGCAATATTTGGGCCAAAGAGATATAGACCCAGAACAAATTGGAAACTGAATAACCTCATTTTAAAAAATGAGTGGACCAAAAAACAAATTATAGAAAGAATTAACCATTTTATCCTAGATAATGATAAAAATTAAACAACATACCAAAACGTATGGGATTCATTCAAAGCAACTCTCAGGGGATATATTATAGCTTTAAATGCTTGCATGAATAAATTGCAGAAAGAGGAAATCAATGAACTAAACATGCAACTAAAAAAATTAGAGAAAGAACAAATCAAAAATCCCTAATTAAATACCGAATTAGAAATTCTAAAATTTAGGGGTGGCTAGGTGGCGTAGTTGATAAAGCACCGGCCTTAGAGTCAGGAGTACCTGGGTTCAAATCTGGTCTCAGAAACTTAATAATTACCTAGCTGTGTGGCCTTGGGCAAGACACTTAACCCCGTTTGCCTTGCAAAAAAAAAGACATTAAAAAAAAAGAAATTCTAAAATTTAAAGGAGAAATTAACAAAATTGAAAGCAAAAAACTATTGAAATAATAAATAAAACCAAAAGTTGGTATTATGAAAAAACCAATAAAATTAATAAACCTCCAGTCAATTTGTTTATAAAAAAAGAAAGAAGAAAACCAAATTTCTAGTATCATAAATGAAAAAGGTGAACTCACCACCAATGAGGAGGAAATTAAAGTCATAATTCAAAATTATTTTGCCCAACTGTATGGCAATAAATTTGATAATCTAAGTGAAATGGATGAATATTTGCAAAAATATAAGTTGCCCAGGTTAAATGAAGAAGAGATTAAATACCTAAACAACCCTATCTCAGAAAAAGAACTTCAATAAGCCATCATTGAAATCCCTATGAAAAAATCTCCAGGGTCTGATGGATTCACAAGTGAATTTTACCAAACATTTAAGGAACATTTGGTTCCAATTCTATACAAACTCTTTGGAAAAATAGGGAAAGATGAAACTCTGCCAAATGCTTTCTATGAAACCAATATGGTGCTGTTACCTAAACAGGAAGAGTTAAAACAGAAAAAGAACGTTATAGCCCTATCTGCCTGATGAATATAGATGCAAAAATCTTAAATAAAATCTTAGCAAAATGATTACAAGTTATCACTAGGATAATACATTATGATCAAGTAGGATTCATCCCAGGAATGCAGGGTTGGTTCAATATTAAGAAAACTGTTAGTATACTCAATTATATCAACAACAAACCTATCAGAAATTATAGGATCATATCAATAGATGCTGAAAAATCTTTTGACAAAATACAGCATCCATTCCTACTAACACTAGAGAGTGTAGGATTAAATAGACTGTTCCTTAGAATAATTAGCAGTACTTATCTGAAACCATCAACAAGCATTATATTCAATGGGGAGAGGCTAGAAGCATTCCCAGTAAAATAAGGGTGAAACAAGGGTGCCCATTGTCACCTCTACTATTCAATATCATATTAGAAATGTTAGCATAAGCAATTAGAGAAGAAAAAGAAATTGAAGTAATTAGAATTGGGAAGGAAGGGACAAAACTCTCACTCTTTGCAGATGACATGAAGGTCTACCTAGAGAATCCCAAGAAATCATCCAAAAACCTACTGGAAACAATTAGCAATTTTAGCAAAGTTGCAGGTTATAAAATAAACCCTCATAAATCCTCAACTTTTCTATATATGTCTAGCAAGAAACAGCAGGAAGAGCTAGAAAGAGAAATCCCATTCAAAGTAACTTCAGACAATATAAAATACCTGGGAGTCTATTTACCAAAACAGACTCAGAAACTTTTTGAAAACAATTATCAAACACTTCTCATACAAATTAAATCAGATTTAAATAATTGGGCAAATATCAACTGCTCATGGATAGGTAGAGCTAATATAATAAAAATGACAATTCTACCAAAACTAAACTACTGGGGCGGCTAGGTGACATAGTGGATAAAGCACCGGCCTTGGAATCAGGAGTACCTGGTTTCAAATCCGGTCTCAGACACTTAATAATTACCTAGCTGTGTGGCCAAAAAAAACCCCTAAAAACCAAACTACCTGTTTAGTGCCCTACCAATCAAAATTCCAAAAAATTACTTTAATGAGTTAGAAATAATTGCCAGTAAATTCATATGGAGAAATAAAAAGTCAAGAATCTCCAGGAGTTTTATGATAAAAGGTGCAAAAGAAGGGGTCTTAGCCCTACCTGATCTAAAATTATATTATAAAGCATCAGTCATCAAAACTGTTTGGTATTGGCTAAGAAATAGAGTGGTCGACTAGTGGAATAGACTAGGTGCAAAAGCAGATGATTATAGTAATCTGCTGTTCGATAAACCCAAAGAGTCCAGCTTTTGGGATAAAAACTCTCTCTTTGATAAAAACTGCTGGGAAAATTGGAATTTATTATGGAAGAAACTTAGATTAGACCAGCACCTAACACCCTTTACCAAGATAAGATCCAAATGGTTACAGGACTTAGACATAAAAAACAATACTATAAGCAAATTAGAAGATCAAGGACTAGTTTACCTGTCAAATCTATGGAAAGGGGAGCAGTTTATGACTAAGGAAGAGCTAGAAAACATCACCAAAAACCAACTAGATGATTTTGATTACATTAAATTAAAAAAGCTTTTGCACAGATAAAACCACTGTAACCAAGAGCAAAAGAAATGTAGTATATTGGGAAACAATCTTTACAACTAATGATTCTGACAAAGGACTCATTTCTAAAATATACAGAGAACTGAGTCATATTTTTAAAACAAAAAGCCATTCCCCAACTGACAAATGGTCAAAGGATATGCAAAGGCAATTTACAGGTGAGGAGATCAAAGCTCCATAGCCATATGAAAAATTGCTCTAAATCATTAATTATTAGAGAAATGCAAATTAAAGCTTCTCTGAGGTACCACCTCACACCTCTCAGATTGGCCAATATGACCAAAAAGGATAATGATCATTGTTGGAAGGGTTGTGGGAAATCTGGGACACTAGTCCACTGTTGGTGGAGCTGTGAACTCATCCAACCTTTCTGGAGAGCTATTTGGAACTATGCCCAAAGGGCAATAAAAATATGTAGTCCTTTAGATCCAGCAATGACACTACTGGGTCTATGCCCTGAAGAGATGATGAAAAAGGGTAAAAACATCACTTGTACAAAAATATTTATAGCAACCCTGTCTGTGGTGGCAAAGAATTGGAAATCAAGTAAATGTCCTTCAATTGGGGAATGGCGTAGCAAACTGTGGTATATGTATGTCATGGAACACTATTGTTCTATTAGAAATCAGGGAGGGGGATGGAATTTCAGGCTGGAGGGATTTGCATGAACTGATGCTGAGTGAGATGAGCATAACCAAAAAACACTGTACACCCTAACAGAAACATGGGAGTGATGTTCAACCTTGAAGGACTTGCTCATTCCATCAGTGCAACAATTGAGCACAATTTTGGGCTGTCTGCAAAAGAGAGTGTCATCTGTATAAAGAGCCATGGAGTTTGAACAAAGTTCAAGGACTATTCCTTTTAATTTAGGAAAAAAAACAGATATCTTATTGTCGGACCTTGTTTTTTATCCTTAAGGATATGATCTCTCTCTCTTCACACTCAATTTGGATCAATGTACAACATGGAAACAAAGTAAAAACTGACAGATTGCTTTCACTGGGGGGTGGTGGAGGAGGGAAGTAAGATTGGGGGGGGGATTGTAATACTCAGATAATATCTTTAGTAAAAATAAATTTTTAAAAAAAGTAGGAGATATATACACTTCTCCTGAGGGCTGGGCAGAATGAGTATATCAAAGGAATAATGTAATAAGGGACTGCATGTCTAGGAGCCTCCTCATGCCTCTTATATTATTTTTATTCCTGGAAGCAGTCAGAGAAGTGAGATGTTTCTGACAGCATTCTCTTTGTTTATAAAAAGCATTGCTTTTTATACTTAATGAATATTTAAATTAATTTAATGCCATAATGCATTCTTTTCTTCAGTTGCTTTGATTTTAATATATTTTATTTGCCCAATTACATGTTAAAACAATTTTTTAACATTTATTTTTCTTAAGTGTTGAGTTTCAAATTCTCTATACCCCCACCTGAGATAGTAAGCAATCCAATATAGGTTATACATGTGCAATAATGTAAAACATTTCCTTAGTAGCCATTTTATAGAAGAAGACTTGAATAAAAGAAAAAAAGGAAAGAAAGTGAAAAATAGTAGGCATATTTCAGTCTATAATCAAACATTAGCTCTTTTTCTGGAGGAAATAATATGCTTCATCAGTCCTTTAGGATGTTCTTTCTTTGCCACCACAAACAGGGCTGCTATACATATTTTTGTACAAGTAATGGTTTTACCCTTTTTCCTCATCTCTTCAGGGTATAGACCTAGTAGTGGTATTGCTGGGTCAAAGGGTATGCATATTTTTGTTGCCCTTTGGGCATAGTTCCAAATAGCTCTCCAGAAGGGCTGAATGAGTTCACAGCTCCACCAACAGTGTAATAGTGTCCCAGATTTAATTTACTTCCAATTTTTTCTAACTCATTAAAATAATTTTTTGGAATTTTGATTGGTAGGGCACTAAACAGATAGTTTAGTTTTGGTAGAATTGTCATTTTTATTATATTAGCTCTCCCTATCCATGAGCAGTTGATATTTGCCCAGTTATTTAAATCTGATGTAATTTGTGTGAGAAGTGTTTTATAATTGTTTTCAAAAAGATTCTGAGTCTGTCTTGGAAAATAGACTCCCAAATATTTTACACTGTCTGAGGTTACTTTGAATGGGATTTCTCTTTCTAGCTCTTCCTGCTGTTTCTTGCTAGACATATATAGAAAAGTTGAGGATTTATGGAGGTTTATTTTATAACCTGCAACTTTGCTAAAATTGCTAATTGTTTCCAGTATTTTTTTAGATGATTTCTTGGGATTCTCTAGGTAGACCATCATGTCATCTGCAAAGAGTGAGTTTTGTCTCTTCCTTCCCAATTCTAATTCCTTTAACTTCTTTTTCTTCTCTAATTGCTGATACCAACATTTATAATACAATATTGAATAGTAGTGGTGATAATGGGCACCCTTGTTTCACCCCTGATCTTATTGGGAATGCCTCTAGCCTCTCCCCAATGAATATCATGCTTGTTGATGGTTTCAGATAGATACTGCTAATTATTTGAAGGAACAGTCCATTTATTCGTACACTCTCTAGTGTTTTTAATAGGAATGGATGCTGTATTTTGTCAAAAGCTTTTTCAGCATCTATTGATATGATCATATGATTTCTGATAGGTTTGTTATTGATATAATTGAGTATACTAACAGTTTTCCTAATATTGAACCATCCCTGCATTCCTGGAATAAATCCTACTTGATCATAATGTATTATCCTAGTGATGACTTGTTGTAGTTCTTTTGCTAAGATTTTATTTAGGATTTTTGCATCTATATTCATCGGTGAAATAGGTCTATAATTTTCTTTCTGTTTTAACTCTTCCTGGTTTAGGTAACAGTACCTTTCATAGAAAGAGTTAGGCAGAGTTTCATCTTTCCCTATTTTTCCAAAGAGTTTATATAGGATTGGAACCAATTGTTCCTTAAATGTTTGGTAGAATTAACTTGTGAATCCATCAGTCCCTGGAGATTTTTTTTTTAGGGAGTTCAGTAATGGCTTGTTGAATTTCTTTTTCTGAGATAGGGTTGTCTAGGTATTTAATCTCTTCTTCATTTAACCTGGGCAACTTATATTTTTGTACATATTCATCCATTTCACTTAGATTATCAAATTTATTGGCACAGAGTTGGGCAAAATAATTTCAAATTATTACTTTAATTTCCTCCTCATTGGTGCTGAGTTCACCTTTTTCATTTATAATACTAGTAGTTTGGTTTTCTTCTTTCTTTTTTTAATCAAATTGACCAGAGGTTTATTAATTTTATTGGTTTTTTCATAATATCAACTTTTGGTTTTATTTATTAATTCAATAGTTTTTTTTTGCTTTTGATTTTATTAATTTCTCCTTTAATTTTTAAAATTTCTAATTTGGTATTTGATTGGGGATTTTTGATTTGTTCTTTCTCTAATTTTTTTAATTGCATGTTTAGTTCATTGATTTCATCTTTCTCCAATTTATTCATATAAGTATTTAGAGCTATAGTATATCCCCTGTGAGTTGCTTTGAATGAATCCCATAAGTTTTGGTATGTTGTTTCATTATTATCAAGGATAAAATGGTTAATTCTTTCTATAATTTGTTTTTTGGCCCACTCATTTTTTAAAATGAGGTGATTCAGTTTCCAATTTGCTCTGGGTCTATATCTCCTTGTCCCAGTATTGCATATGACTTTTATTGCATTGTGATCTGAGAAAGATGTATTCACTATTTCTGCCTTTCTGCAGTTGATCATTAGGTTTTTATGTCCTAGTACATGGTCAATTTTTATATAAGTTCCATGTACTGCAGAGAAAAAGGTATATTCCTTCCTATCCCCATTCAGTTTCCTCCATAAGTCTACCATATCTAATTTTTCTAACAATCTATTTACCTCCCTAATTTCTTTCTTGTTTGTTTTATGATTCAATTTATCTAGATCTTATAGTGGGAGGTTGAGGTCTCCCACTAGTAGAGTTTTGCTGTCTATGTCTTCCTGTAGTTCTTTCAGCTTCTCCTCTAAGAATTTGGGTGCTATCCCACTGGGTGCATATACATTCAATATTGAAATGACTTTATTGTCTATGGTACCTTTTAGGAGAATAAAGTTTCCTTCCTTATCTCTTTTAACATTATCTATTTTTGCTTCTGCTTTGTCTGAGATAAGGATTGCTACCCCTGCTTTTTTTACTTCAGCTGAAGCAAAATATATTTTGTTCCAGTCTTTTACCTTTACTCTATATGTATCTCTCTGCTTCAAATGAGTGTCTTGTAAGCAGCATATTGTAGGATTCTGGTTTTTAATCCAGTCTGCTATTTGCTTACATTTTAAGGGAGAGTTCATCCCATTCACATTCAAAGTTATGATTACTAATTCTTTATTGCCCTCTGTGCTATCTTCCCTCTGTTTGTATTTTCCCCCCTTCCCCCCTTTATCCATATTCCCCAGTATTTTGTTTTTGAATACCACCCCCTTCAGTGTGCCCTCCTATATCACACCCTCCCCTTTCTTTCCCCTTTCCCTTTTTCCCTTTTCCCTTCCCTTCCTTTTGTTATTTCCCCTTATTTCTCCCACTCCCCTTCCCTTTCTCCATCCCCGCTCCCCTTTTCCCCTTTTAATACTTGAAAGGTTATATGTTTTATAAGTGAACTGAGTATGTGTAGGTTGACTTTAAGCCAAATCTGATGAGAAGACAATTCAGGTGTTTCTCCTCTGCTGCCTTCTTCCCCTCTATTACCATAGGTTTTTTGTACCTCTTAGTGTAATTAGATTTATCCCATTCAATCCCCTCCCTCCTCCCATCTCTTTCCTGTCCCCCTTTTTAGGGAGGTAGTGTATTTTTTTAGATCATTCTATCTAAGTCATAGAAAATTCTGAGTGTCTGTGCCTTCTAGTTCAGTATATTCTATTGAATAGAATCAAAATTCCTGAGAATTATTAGAGTCTTTCTCCCAAGTGGGGTTAAAGCCACTTACATCCCATTAGATAGCAGTCTCATGGATAGGTCATGGATGTCCATCATTTCTGGCTAGGTGTATTCTTTCTGTTAGAGTTACATTTCTCAGTATTTATGAGAGTCTCTTCCCCCCCACCCCCATACTGGAATATAGCCAGTTTCAGCTTACTGGATTGCATTTTTTTCCTTTTACTGCCCCCCCCCTTTTTTACCTTTTTATGTGCCTCTTGAACCTCCTGTTTGATATCCAAATTTTCTGTTTAGCTCTCGTCTTTTCATCAGAAATTTTTGGAATTCTTCCATTTCGTTAAATATCCATCTTTTTCCCTGGAAGAGAAGGCTCAGCTTTTGCAGGAAAGTACATTCTTGCATTCTTGGCTGCATTCCAAGCTCCCATGCTCTTCAAAATATCTCGTTCCAGGCCCTTCAATCCCTTAAAGTTGATGCAGACAGGTCCTTCGTTCGTGATCCTTACTGTGGCTCCTTGATATTTAAATTGCTTCTTTCTGGCTGCTTGCAGGATTTTCTCTTTTATCTGATAGTTCTGGAGTGTGGCCACAACATTCCTTGGTGTTTTCATTTTAGGATCTTTTTCTGGTGGGGATCGATGTACTCTTTCAATAACTACTTTGCCCTCCGATTCCATGATGTCAGGGCAGTTTTCCATCACTAGATCCTGTAATCTTAAGTCCAGGCTTTTTTTCTCTTCAATGTTTTCAGGAAGTCCTGTAATTTTCAGGTTGCCCCTCTTCGATCTATTCTCAAGGTCAGTGGCTTTGTTGATGAGGTATTTTACATTTGCTTCTATTTTTTCTATTTTTTGATTTTGTTTAACTGACTCTTGCTGTCTCATGGAGTCATTAGTTTCTGTAGACTCCGTTCTTCTTTGGGGGGAGGAATTTTCTTCATTAACCTTTTGCAACTCCTTTTCCAATTGGTCAGTTCTGCTTTTGAAAGAGCTTTCCATTTGACCAATTGAGGTTTTGAGAGAATTAATTTCTTTTTTGCATTTGCTCATTTGAGGATCTGAGAGATTTATTCTCCTTTTGTGTTTGTCCAATTGTACTTTCTAAGGTTTTTTTTTCTTGTTGCAAGGTATTAATTGTCTCTCCCAAATTTTTAAGCTCTTTCCTTATTTCTTCAAGGAAGTCTTTCTGTGCTGGAGACCAGATTGTATTCTCCTCAGAGATTCCAAGTCTCTCTGAGTTGGGGTCTTTCCCTTCCAGGAATTTTTCTGTGGATCCACCTTTCTGCTGACCCTTCTTCATTTTGCTAAGACCTTGAGGTGGGGGGGGGGGGCTGGTTCACCTGGGCTTGGGATTGCTAAAGGCTTTACTGAGTGCAGTTTCTCTGGCTGGCCAGTAGGAGGTGCTGGTTGCCCTCTCTGGAGTGACTGTGACCTTGGTTGGGAGGCCTTCTCCCTTTGCAGGAAGGGAGGAGTTGGAACTATTGAATTCTTTTGCCTTCAATCAATGGTGGGCTTTACCCTGGCCTGAGGTCATTCCTCAGCTGGGCTGGTTCTTCTGCTCACACACCTGGGCCTGAGGCAGAAGTAGTTTGCATTTGTTTGGGAGGAGGCCTGGCAGCAATGGAGGCGTGGACTCAGAGTTTCTCAGACCTGAGGAGCCCAGGGATGGTGTCAGCCACTCTCCTGCACCAGACCTCTCCCAGCAGCCCCTTCCCCAAGCTCCAGGGGGACAGCACCAACACCAGCGCCTCTGCTTCCCCGCAGATCCAAGCCCCCTTCCTACAGCCCTACCACTGATCCAGCAGGTCCGGCTCTCAGGCCCTCAGACTCCTGGTTCCAATTCAGTGTTAATCTGGCTGATCCCTGGCTGATATTCCCTAGGAGCCAAGACTCACCTGCCGCTACTCAGCCAAGGCTGCTGCGGGAGACAAATCCTGAGGTAGATTTTCCTCTCCTGGCTTTTCTTTCTGGGTTTCCTGGTTCGGATTTCTTTTAAGAGGTTTGTTTCATGTGATAGATGGGGAAGAGATCAGGAGACTTTAGAACTGTGCCTGTCTTCTCTCTGCCATCTTGGCCAGAAGTCCATTCATAGTCTTTCATTGAATAATTTTGCTGTTACTATGTACAATGTTCTCCTATTCTCTTCATTTCATTTTCCATTTGTTCATATAAACTTTTCTAGGTTTTTCTGAAATCATTCTGCTTCTCATTTCTTATAGTATAATATTAATCTATCACAATCATATACCACAGCTTGCTTAGTCATTCCCCAGTTCTTAGGTAGAGTTTCAATTTCCAATTTTTAGCCATTCCAAAAAGAGCTCTTATAAATATTTTTGTACAAATAGGTTCTTCCCCTCCCTTTTTTTCTGATGTCTCTAAAATATAGAACTACCAGTGATATTACTGGATCAAAGGGTTTGCACAGTTTTATAACCCTTTAAGCATAGCTCTAAATTGCTCTCCAGAATGACTGAATCAATTCACAACTTCAGGAACTCCATTAGTGTCCCAGTTTTCCCACATGCACTCCAACATTTATCATTTTCCTTTTTTGTCATATTAGTCAATCTGACGGGTGCGAGGTGGTACCTCGGAGTTGTTTTAATTTGTCTTTCTCTAATCAATAGAAATTCAGAGTCTTTTTTCACATGACTATAGATAGCTTTGATCTCTTGGTCTGAAAATTGCCAGTTCATATCCTTTGACCATCTATCAGTCAGGGAATGACTTGTATTTTTACAAATTTGACTCAGTTTTCTATATATCTGATAAATAAGCCTTTTATCAGAGATACCTACTGCAAAATTTATCATATATAAGATTGTTACGGTCATTTCCTATAATGTAATGCATAAATAATCTTTTCCACTGATACATCATTCTATTTCTTAGCCAGTACCAAATTGTTTTGATAATTACCACTTTATGATAAAGTTTGAAATCTGGTACAACAGGTACAGCAGAAGCCTTCCTTCATATTTTTTAACACTGATTCCCTTGATATTCTTGAGTATTTGTTATTCCAAAGGAATTTTATTACTTTTCTAGATCTACTAAATAATTTTTTGATAGTTTGATTGACATGTCACTGAAGAGATAGATTCATTTAGGTAGAATTGTCATTTGTATCAAATTTGTTTAGCATAACCACGATAAATTAATATTTTTCCAGTTATTTAGACCTGCCTTTATTTGTGTGAAAAGTGTTTTGTAATTGTGTTCATGTAGTTCCTGGGTTTGTCTTGGCAGGTAGATTTTCATATTCACAATTATTTTAAATGTAATTTTCCTTTTTATCTCTTGCTTTTGGGCTTTGCTGGTTGCATAAAGAAGTGCTGATGCTTTATCTGGATTTATCTTGTATCCTGAAACTTTACTAAAGTTGTTGTTTCAAACAGTGTTTTAGTTGATACTCTAGGATTCTCTAAGTATACTATCATATCAGCTACAAAGAGTGATAGTTTGTTTCCTCATTGACTATTCAAATTCTTTCAATTTCTTTTTCTTCTCTTATCACTAAAGCTAACATTTCTAGTACAATATTGAAATACAATATTAGTGGTGATAATGGACATAGTTGTGTCACCCTGCTCCTATTGGTAATGCTTAATGCTTACTGATGGTTTTAGATAGATATTACTTATTTTAAGGTAAGCTCCTTTTTTTCCTATTCTCCCTTACTGGTTTTAATAAGAATGAGTATTGAAAACAACAAAAAGTCTTTTTGTCAAAGGCTTTTTCTGCCTATATTAAGATAATCATATGGTTTTTGCTGGTTTTGTTAATGATATGATCAAATATTGATTGTTTTCCTAATATTGAACCAGCAACCCTGCATTCCTGGTATAAATTAAATCTAGTCAGTGTATGACCTTTGTGATATATTGCTGTAATTGCTTTGCTAGTATTATGCTTTATAATTTTTGTATCAATATTTTTTAGGGAAATTAGTTTGTAATTTTCTTTCTCTATTTTAGCTCTTCCTGTTTTAGGTATCAATGACATATTTTTGTCATAAAAGAAATCTGATAAGATTCCTCCTTTGCATATTTTTTCCAAATAGTATACATATATATATATATAATTAAGATTAATTGCACCTTACATATAAATATATATATATAATTAAGATTAATTGCAACTTACATATAAATATATATATATATATATATATATATATATATATATATAAAATTAAGATTAATTGCACCTTAAATGTTTATTAAAATTCACTTTGGGGATTTTTTTCTAAGAATGTTCATTGATGGTTTAATTTCTTTTTTTCTGAGAGTGGGTTATTTAAGTATTTTATTTCTTCCATTAATCTAGATAATGTATATTTTGTAGAAATTCATTCATTTCATTTAAATTTAAATTTATTGTCATATAATTGGAAATATAGCTCCTAACTTTTCTTAATTTTCTCTTCATTAGTTATGAATTCACCCCTTTCATTTTTGTTATTAGTGATTTGGTCGTCTATCCTTTTTTAAAAATCAAATTAATCAATGGTTTATTTATTTTATGTTTTTCCATAAAAACCAATACTAGTTTTATCAGTTGCATGGTTTTCTTATTTGCAATTTTATTAATCTCTCCTTTGATTTTCAGAATTTCCAATTTGGTATTTAATTGAGGATTTTAATTTTTTTTCTAGTTTTTTTTTAGTTTTGTACTCAATTCATTGATCTGCTATTTCTTTCTTTTACTGATGTAAACAATTGAAATATAAAATTTTCCTTAAGTACCACTTAGGCTACACCCCATCAATTTTGCTATGTTATTTCATTGCTGTCATTTACTTTATTGAAATTATCTGTCATTTCTTTGAAGTGTTCTTTGATTCATTAATTTTTTAGGATTAAATTATTACTTTCCAGTTAATTTTTATTTTATATTTCTTTTGCCATTATTGAATGTAATTTTTATTGCATTATATTCCCAAAAGGATTCATTGACTATTTCTGCTTTTCTACCTTTAAAGGTTTTATGTCCTGATACATGTTCAATGTACTGCTCAGAAAAGGTATATTCATTTCTATTCCCATTCAATTTTCTCCAATACACAGTTTTGCATTAATATTCTTTAGGTAAATTGGTTTGTGATTCTCTTTTTTTCTGTTTTAGCTCTTGCTAATATCAGGAATGAATATCTGCACCACATTTATTTATGTCATAAAAGAAATTTGGTAGGATTTTTTTCTTTATTTTTCCAAATAATTTATATAATACTAAAGTTTATTGTTCCTTAAATGTTTGGTAAAATTCACTTCTAATTTCATCTGTCCCTGAGGACTATTTTCTTTGGATGTATGTATGTGTGTGTATATATATATATATATATATATATATATATATACATATATATATATTATATACATATATCATATATATGTATATATATGTACATGTAATATACATATATACACAAACATCATAATTAACTTTTCCAGAACTTTATTCACTTCCTTATCTTCCTTCTTTATTTTTGGTTTGATTTATCAATTCCCAAGAGGGAAAAGTTTAGGTCCTTGACGAGTATAGTTTTATTTTCTATACTCTCTTGTAATGCATTCAGCTTCTTCAGAAATTTAGATATTATCCCACTTGATGCATAGATATTTAAGATTAATATTATTGCATTGTCTATCATCCTTTTCAACAAGATATAGCTTCCTTCCCCATTTCTTTTAATTAGTTTGTTTTTACTTTATCTGAGATCATGATTTGCCACCCCTTCTTTCTTTGCTCCAGCTCCTTATTTTTACCTTTTGCATATCTCTGTGTTTCAAGTATATTTCTTGTTTCTTTGGGGTTTTTTTAGGTTTTTCAAGGCAGTGGTGTTAAGTGGCTTGCCCAAGGCCACACAGCTAGGTAATTATTAAGTGTTTGAGGTCAGATTACAAGTGTATTTCTTGTAAACAACATAGAGTAGGATTTTGATTTTTAATCTCTTCTGCTATCTACTTCTGTTTTATGGGTGAATTCATCCCATTCACATTCATGGTTATGATAACTGTTTATTTCCCTCCATGCTTTTTCCTCTTGTCTATCCTCCTTCTCCTTCTCTCTCTCTCTCCCTCTCTCCCTCTCTCCCTCTCCCCCTCCCCTCCCCCTCCATCTCTCTATTGTCTCTGTCTGTTTCTCTGTTTCTATCTGTCTCTCTCTATCTGTCTATCTCTCTGTCTCATTCTCTCTCTCTCTCTCTCTAGTTCTCTCAACTCTCTCTCTGTGTCTCAATCTGTCTCTCTGTCTCCGTCTCCGTCTCCGTCTCCGTCTCCGTCTCCGTCTCCGTCTCCCTCTCCCTCTCCCTCTCCCTCTCCCTCTCTCTCTCTCTCTCTGTCCAGTCTCTCTCTTTCTCTTCCCTGTCTCTCTGTCTCTCTCTCTCTCTCTCTCTCTCTCTCTGTCTCTGTCTCTGTCTGTCTCTGTCTCTCTCTTCACCCCCCTCCCTTTCCCTCTTCACATTCTCAAAATAATTCTTTTATTCAGGGCAGTGGACAGAGCACTAAGTCTAGAGTCAGGAAGACACAAGAGCTCAAATCTGGCCTCAGATTTTTGAGACTTAGCTATGTCACCTTGAGCACTTCATTTAAACCTAACCCTCCCCCCCGCCAAAAAAGAATAGTTATTTTAAAAGTATTAAAATGAAATAGAGGATTACAAAGGAAATCAGTAATAGTAAAATTTAGTTATTGATTTGTTTTTTAAGTCATAGACTCCAAGTTAAAAACTCGTGGGCTAGAAAGTCATTAAGGTTCCTTTGTCTCTAGCATTCTGTTTCTTATGTCTACTTACATAGAGTAGTCCCATTAAAAAAAAGTTTCTCAGGGTGGTTAGTGGCTTGTGTCATGGTTGGGACCACTAGAGTGGGGACTTGCTGTGTATCAGAAACTTTTGACTTGCCTAAGGGATTTCTGGTTTACAGGAGGGTGGGGGCTTGCTACTGGATTTCCCCCAGCCTTGGAACGCTTCTGCAAACCCCCTACTTTGAGCCTGGCTACTCCTGCTTTTGCATCTCACTGACCCCACCTGAATGAGATTGACCTTTCCTTCTTTGATTATTGATCAATTGTGAGGCAGTCATCAAGTTTTTTGGAGGGAATTGGAAAGGTTTCAGAGGGTTGTTTCCTCACTCCACCATCTTGACACCAGAAGTCATAGAGGCATTACTGAAAACTCTTACAAGAATTTAGTAACTCAAGCCTTCAAGGACATTCAGGAGAAGTGATTTAATGAATGCCAGCAAATGCCAGCAGATTCCACAATTCAGTCATATAATGTGTTTTGGTCTGAACATTTATTACTAGTGATTATTTTGAACTACAGATTCTAAATAATTAAAACTAAGCTAAAGCATTTAAAAATGAATGACTAAATTCCTGATGGAAAAATAATCAACTTTTTATTTCTTTTAGTTTGCTTACTTTTTACAAAGGGTGGCAGCCAGTTTCTCTAGTTCTTCATTTCATTATCAACTAATTATCCTACATCTAATTCATGGGCTTAGGGATAGGCCTACAGCCCATTTAATCTTTCATTTGAAAACTCTGTTGCCATTTCTTATTCTTTAGTGAGTGGAGCAGGGTGCTTGAAATTATGTCTGCTAGAGGATGATAAGATTGTCTCTAACAAAGCAAAAAAAAAAATTCTGTTTCAGTCAGAGAAATTGACTTTCTCAACCTAGCTTTCTTCCAAAATGGCATCTATATCAGACTGTCAAACCTTGAAACATCCCTAGGAAATAGTTGAGAAAGAATTTCCCATGTTATAGAATAAAAGAAAAGGGGATAAAGAAGTTTTCTAAGCAAAACAAGTGTTTTAGTCCAAACCAGATAGGTGATCTGACAAAAAAATCAAATAATTTCTCCCCCCCGACTCCCATGCTCCCCCTCCCCAGCGCTGCTTGCTCTCTCTCTCTCTCTCTCTCTCTCTCTCTCTCTCTCTCTCTCTCTCTCTCTGTCCTAGACAGAGAAAGAATCCCTGAAGGAATATTTTCTTTCACAATCTAAAAATATGTAAAAATCTACCCCTACTCTCAAGTTCAGTTGATATAAATATGAGATGTAGTTACAAGTAACAAGTATTGATGTGTTAGCTAAATAATAAGAACTCCCTCCTCTTTGAGGACTACCTAAACTTGTGATCCCAGTCAATCACAAATTTCTCCACTTGCCATAACCGGTCCTCCCATCTACATAGTCTTCTCCCAAATTCTAGTCCTTAAGCATGGGGAATATGACACATGAATACATAAAACTGCTCAGGACCAAGGCAGCCTACATGCTGGCCCTGCTCTGATGTTGTACCCTGTCTTTAGTAACTGGACTCTTACCTTGTCCCTGGTATATAACTCCCTACTTTGAATCATCTCTCCCCTAATCTCTGTCCCTGGTCCTTCTTGGCTTCTTTGAAATACCAACTAAAATTCAATCTTTTACAAGAAACTTTCTCTGGTCCTCTTTAATACTTGTGCCCTCCCTTTTTTTGATTATCTCCAATTTATCCTGTATATGTCTTGTTTTTACATAGTTTTCTTTTTTTCATGTTGTCTCCCCTATTAGGCTGTGAGTTTCTGGAGATCAGAGACTATCTTTTGCCTTTCTCCATATTTCCATTGCTTAGCATCATGCCTGAAATAAAGAAAGCACTTGATAAATGGTGATTGGCTCATGGAAAATACTTCACTTTCATACCTATTACTAAGCTAGAGTAAATCAATTACTTCTTTAGACCCTAGCTCCCCCAATCTAAAAATAAAGATGTGGGGTTTAAACCAAGGGGTCCTTAACTTTTTTTATGTCATGGACCCCCATTTGGCAGTCTAGTAAACTCTATAGGATCCCTCTTAGAATATTTATTTTAAAAGCACTAAAATGAAATAAAATAATAAAAGTTAAATTAAATTTAAATTTAAAATGAAATAAAGAAGATTAAAATAAAATAGTTGTCAATCCTTTTTTTAATTACAGACTCCAAGTTAAGAAATCCTGGGTTAGAAAGTTCCTAGGATTCTTTTGTCTCCAGCATTCTATGTTTCTAATGTTTACTTAGTCTCATTAAGAAACATTTTTCTATATCTAAACAGGGCAGCCCAGTCATTTTCAGTTAGTCTTAACAATTTTTAAATGATTACTTCTCTGCAAATAGTCTATAACTTCTTAATTTGCTAAAATCATGGGCTGAAAACTCTTCTGCAATTTATATTATTTTCTTCCCATTTTCTGGATGCTCATACAGACAATTTTAGAGAATTTGAGATGCTCATTTGAAATATTCTGTTGTCTTCATAACTATGGTTCATTTATTTACTCTAACTGTCTGAAGTATTAAAACATGCAAAACTTCTGAGAATTTTAGTTTTATAGTATAAAGAAGGAAAAGAACAGAGACAAAATGGCCATAGGGTAATGCAAAAAGGAAGGGCAATAAAAAGGAGGAAAACCAGTTGGTGACTCAGATATCATTATTACTAGTGCAAAAAAAACAGTTTTATTAGTCTTCTAGGCTCTCTCATTTCTCATCGTGGGTAGAATGGAGGGTAGTTCTAATCATCACTAGAAGCCTCTCAGACTGAGTTCTTGTTTACATTTTTTTCTGCATCTTTAAAAACTTACACAGGGCTTCCAAATTTTCCTTATATTTCACCTGCTTCAATTTATGGATTTTGATTTCACAAATATATGTGTTTCTCCCTTTATTTCATATTTCAGCCTAAAACCCAAATTCTCATGATTACTAGAAAATACATTTTCCCAGAATGGTATAGGTGTAACCCATCTATGACCAAGCTTTATAGTTTCTATGTCCTATGTTCTCATAGACAGCCAAAACTCATCTTCAAACACCATTTTTAACCAGCTGTTCACTACCTAAATTTATCTTCCTCTTCTAAATTCCATACCTTCTGGATTCAACAGGAAAATTGATAACTAGTAAAATATAAAAGGAATTTATGTCAACTTGTGTTATTTACTATTTTTACCAATGATTTAGAGAAAAGTAGAAATAGAATACTTATCAATTTTACAGATGATACAAAACTAGGAGACCAAATGACAGGATACCAAAAGGTCTTGACAAACTAGAATGCTAGATGGAATCTGATATGATGAAATCTAATAGTGATAATTGTAGAATCTTACAGGTTAGTTCAAATGCTCAATTTCATATGTACTAGATGATAAAGGTTTTATTAAATACTACCTAACTTGAAAATAACTTAGGGGAAGAGCATTGAACTATCAATATAAATCAACAGTGTAATGTAGCAGTTCAAAAGATAGGCATCACAGTACACTTCATTGAGAAATAATACTCACTACTAGGGAGGTAATCTTAACAAATCACACTAGGAGCTTTGTATTCAGTACTTACTAACATATTTTAGAAAGAATATTGATGAACTGAAGGACATCCAGAGGAAGCAATCAGAATGTAGATCACATTACAATTTCTTGACAATTTTATCATTCTACTATACCATTCTTAACATTGGTCTTGAATTTCATTAAAATATCCAGATATTTTGCAGACAAACTGATATCTAATACACCTCTCCATCTTTTTATTTGTGAAGTTGATTTCTTGGTCCCAAATATGCTATATGAACTTTTATTAAATTTCATCCATATAAAAATATTTATTGAAACTTTTTTGTATGACACTGAAATGGATACAAAGGGTACACATCAATTGGGGAACAACTAAGCACATTATGGTATATGAACATAATGGAATATTATTGTATAATGAGAAATGACAAAAGGGATGACTTCAGAGAAACCTGGGAAGAACTGATAGAGTACAATGAGCATTTTGACATAGGAAAGAAAAAAATTCAAGAAGTGATGTTAGAAGGAGAAATTTCATTCAAGATTATTACAAAATGCATGAAATACTGTGCAGTCAATCTATCAAAGCAGATTAAATACTAAATATTGGTCAATGAGATTCCAGCCATTAGGAGCATATATAGCATGTTAAGCCTTATACAATCCCCATGGAATATGCATAGGTGTTTTAAGACTATTTCTGGGGGCAGCTAGGTGGTGCAGTGAATAGAGCACTGGCCCTGGAGTCAGAAGGACCTGAGTACAAATCCAATCAGACACATAGTAATTACCTATCTGTGTGACCTTGGGCAAGTCACTTAACCACACTGCTTTGTAAAAAGAAAAAAATAGACTATTTCCTCTGCCTCCTAATAAAGTGACTGCTGAACTGAAAATGGGCATGCATGCAAAAGTTCCCCCCCATTTGTAAGCATGCTCATTTTAGAGACCTAAGTCTCTCTTTTCTGACTACAATAGAGGGATAATATGCTATAAAACTCCATGAGAACAAAATGGACAATACCTACCTCTGTTCTTGAGCTTTTTGCATTTGTTCTTTAATGCTTTTTTAAAGTGTCATTTCAAAGGGTTTTTTGTGGGGTATTGTTTTGTTTTGACTATAAATCTGGGAGCTTTGAAAGATCAGAGGAACAAAGGAGCTAATATTTGTTACAACTATATAGTTATAATACAAAATGTTCCTTATAGAAGAAAAATGACAAATCATTGGCAGGTTGGCAGGGAGTGAGTTTTATGTTTATGGGTGGGCCATGTCAATATAATTTAAATGAAATTAATAACAAAATTAACTGATAAAGTATTATGGCAAAAAAAGAACAAGGAAATACTTTCCATAGCTAGAAAAGATAAGAATAAATTTCATTTGGATGAACAAAAAAATCTATAATATAAAGGAAATAGTGACAAAGTAGGCATTAAGAAAGAATAAAATTCCCAGACCTCAACACATATTATTAAATCATAGCCACCAAAATAATTTAGAAAAGTAAAGGAATGAAATAGATTAGACAAGGAAGAATCAGTCATAACTGAACTCAATAGTCCAATGCTCAATAAATCCTAAAATTTAAATTACCTAAGAAATTACTCCCTATTTGACATTAGTTGAGAAAACTGGAAAGTAATTAGGCAGAAAATAGATTTAGTTCAACATTATAAACCATATATCACAATAAACTCAAAATGTATATGTCACCTGAATGTTAAAGATCATAAAATAAAAGAAAAATTAGAAGATAGCAAAGTGAAATTCTTTATCAAAGTTATGGCCAGATGGTGGGTGAAGAATGATAGTGAATCCATAACAAATAAAGGGAATAGAAACAATTGTAAAAATATAAAATAAATCATTCTAATTATTTGTAATTATAAAGTTTTTGCATGAAAAATATTAATGCAATTAGGAAATAAGAGAAGGAGTTACCTGGGAGTGTATACATAACTAAGAGATATATAAGATATAAGCAATTACTAGAAATATATAGGACTTAAAGTTATTCTCCAACAGATAAGCAATCAAAGAATATAGATAAGCAATTTCCAAATGCAATTAACTACTACATGAAAGAGTTCTCCAAATTATTAACAATAAAGTAAAAAATCAAAACAACTCTCAGGTTTGACCTATCACCTGAAAAATTAACAAAGATAACAAAAATTTGTAATTGTAATGTTGCAAGAGGGATATAAAGATGAGTATTACTAGGATAGCCATGATTTGATCCAACCATTCTGGAAAGCAATTTGGAATTATGTGAAGAAAGTGATTAAAATATCTATATATTGTGGACCAGAGATTCTATTCCTAGAAATATACTTCAAGTAGATCAAGGACAAAAAAAAGGTACTATATATACCAAAATATTTATAATAGCACTTTTTGTGATGACAAAGAACTGGAAACAAAGGCAAATGTTAAATAGAGATGATAGGGTGGAGGTAAAAAATTTGCAGGAGAAAGAAAATTCCAGATGACCATTCATGAATTATTGCATTCAAGAAAAATACTTCCAACCCCTCAAAATTATCCCCAGTACTCTAAGGAAACTGATATAACAAGCCTGAGCTCTGGGACTCAATCTGTCAATGCAAAGAGTGAATTCAGAACTTACGTGCAAGAGTATTACTTGATCTTATGAAATTTAATATCCACTTTTTTCCCATTTTCTAAATATTTCTAGTTATGATGGAGAAATTCTTAAACTTTTTTGTATCATGGACTCCTTTGAAAGTCTAGAAAAGTCTATGAATTCCATCTCTGGATCATTTTTAAGTGCATAAAATACATAGTGACGATTAGAATAAAAATAAACAAGTAATTTTTTTGCATCCAAGTTCACAGATACCGCAAAATCTATCCATGGACCCCATTATAGGTAAGTGGACCCCAGGTTAATGATACCTGAAGTGATCTGTAATGGTGATTCTAGCCTTTATAAAAAATGACAACTATGGAGATAACTATTACCCACCAAAGAGAGTTGCATGATTCTCTCAAAGAAATCAGTAACTTGATTATATGTAGCCTTTTCTATGATTATTCTCTAGTTCCAGAAAGCCAATAAATATAAGTGTTAACAGAATTGACAGAGTACAAGGAATTCTTTAAAAATATCTGTAGGGAGTCTAGATGGCACAGTTGGATAGAGCACCGGCCTTGGAGTCAGGAGTACCTCAGTTCAAATCTGACCTCAGACACTTAATAATTACCTAGCTGTGTGGCCTTGGGCAAGCCACTTAACCCCATTGCCTTGCAAAAAAATAAAAAAAAAATACCTGTAATACATGATCAAAAGGCAGCCTCCAATTCTATCAGGAAAATTTAGTGGGTAGCCCTAAAAAATGTTGGAAAGGCACCAGGATAGAGTGTCAGTGGACTTAACATGAAGATATATGTTATGAAAATGAAAATGAGAAAACTTACATGTCTTCAAGAGCAACCAGTCCTATTTCAACACATTAAGGGAATGAAATAACAGATACAAAATGGACTTTTTATATTTGTGTTTTCTAGTAGAAATGAAGAAGTATTGTGAAACAAGGGGCTATTAAAGTGACTGACAATTATGATGAAAATCAAGGGGAGAAATAATATTGAAAAGTGGTCATAAACATGCAAGAAGTCCACAAACTTCCATATTAGTCTAGATGATGAGACCTGTATTTTCTCATAGAAAATATGGATAAAGCTCATGGCAATTTTTTCTTCATCATCAACATCAAAAATTATTAAAATACTGCAGTACCTAAATATAAGATGGTCATTAATTGTCTTAGTGACAATAGGGGCAATGACAATGAAGAGAACTAAGCCAGCAAATAGTTAATAACTCATTCGTAGTTGGGATCCCAATGGACTATGTGTCTTCATACTAGAATGCCATCTGATAAGTTCAAACTAACATCTCATTGCTTCAATAGAAATACATTCATTTTATCAACATTTTATTTATTCAGGGTCTACTATGTACAAACAATTATTATTACTATAATAATGCCAGAGAATACTTCTCAATTTCTCACACCACTGCCAGATTTCTCACACTGAAAGTATACTTGACCAGTCTCTTCCTAATTGCCTGCTTCCTTCCAGAGTCTCCCTTTTAAGGAAAATTCCCAGACCATCCTTATCTCCCTTTCTCTCCAGTTTTCAGTCCTGACTTCCTTACATACACCCACACCTTCATCAATTTTTTAAGTCTTCCATTATTTGAATATAAGCTCCCTGAGAACTATTTTTCTTCTTGTATTCATATCCTTATACTTAGCATGATACCTAGAACATAAGTAATCACTCAATAAATGTTTGACTTGATTTGTTTCAGTTTTGAAAAGAAGGTTAAACCTAGTTGCTGCCCAAAGAGCCTAAAGTGGAGAAAAAAACATTTAATACTAATTATTCAATTAAGTAATAAATATAAATAATATGCTATGATAATCAAAATGAATGGATCATTCTGATCTGACTTTTACAGAAAGACTTCAAGGAAAAAAGTAGATTTTTAACTGGATTTTAAAGTATAAATATGATTCCAAGCCCACAGTGTTTACATGGGATCATATTTCATGCTCTTTAAGGCTGCCTGACTCATTTCTGCTATAGAATCACATTCAGCTTCCAAATTGTTTCTTACTTAGTGTAGATCAGAGCTAGTTCCAAGGAGAAGCATAAGGGGGAATAATGTGACAAGGTATGGTTTGAGAAAAAATGATCTGCCCATAGCATCAGTTTGACATAGTTCTTTAAGTTTCACCTTTAAGATTCACTCTTTAAAGATCTTCTCAAGCAATTTGTAACCTGGGATACACAAATTCACAAGAAGATGGTGAACAGATGTTAATAGGTTGTGATCTTGGGCAATAAGAAGAATTACATCTTTTCCTTGTTGTTTCATGTATATGTTGTACATGTATTGTTTATACATATATATGGCATTTAAAAATATTACTCTGAGGAGTCCATAGTCTTTACTGTACTACCAGAAGGGTCTATGACACACACACACACACACACACAAATTAAGAACCCCTCTTCTAGAGATATGTATATTTTAATTGTATTAATTATCTTATTTGTACAGGATAACAAAGAAGGGATTAATTAAATTCCCTAACTAATATGTTTTATTGCACAGGGGATAATAGGAATTTAAGGGGAAAGTAGAGAGGTAACTGAGACTAGAGAAAAGAAAAGAGGAGGTAAGAAAGGTCAGGAGCACATGAGTACAATGATAAGGGGCTTTGAATTTTACACCAGTTGTCAGGTATGTGGGACCAATGAAGACAAGCTTTGCCTGTTTCAT
This sequence comes from Macrotis lagotis, assembly GCF_037893015.1. Classification (NCBI taxonomy): domain Eukaryota; kingdom Metazoa; phylum Chordata; class Mammalia; order Peramelemorphia; family Peramelidae; genus Macrotis; species Macrotis lagotis. The sequence goes on along the minus strand of NC_133659.1, from coordinate 138,056,933 downwards.
AGATTTGCAATAGGTTAGTCTTATTTATAAACTATACTTAATTGTGCTTAAAGACTATCCATAATTATCCCAGAGATGGTTACTAAAGTAGAACCAGCATCCACTCTGTCTTGAGCCATTTGGGCTCTTAAGATGGCCACCCATACAAGCATCTGCCTGCTCTCTCTCATCTGTGTTCCTGGGGATGTATAAAATCCAATGTAATGCCCTGCAACACAGCATAATTGAAAATAATTGTGTCCTGTAGACAGCCATTATTTATGCAAAGCACTTCTATCCATGTTAATGTTCAAATGTCTGTTCATATTGTTCTCCAATCTTGAAATGACTTCCCTTCTATCTTCACTTCATTCCCTTCTTGGCTTTGTTCCTGATTTTTTTCTGCATTTCAAAACTATGGCCTCTCTACTGCTGGCTCATCCTGGAATTTCACTCAGCTTCTAGGGCATCTTTGCCCTATAACAGTCTACCACCCAAAAGCCATCATGGAATACCCTTTATCAAGGTCTGTCCCCATTCTCACCTTGAGGAAATCTGCCTTTTATGGAAGGACCCAGATAATCCTCTTTAATTCTTCTCCCATTTTTTCCCTGATTTTCTCTGGACTTAAAACATTGCATCCAGCTACTGAGGCTGTCTTTCTGCCTTTCTTTATATCCCCAGGGTTTAGCACTGTCTCTGGTCCATAGTAAGCACTTGATAAATTCTAGTTTCCTTCCTTCCTTCTTGAAATCATTCATATCCATAATTCAAAGACCCCCAACTCCTTAATGAAGCTATTAATGATATCTTATCCTATCCCAAAGAAGAAATGATTGTTTCTTCTTCCATATATACCTCTTAGTATTTTATTTAGATCTCTCTTAAGCATTTATTTCATTTTAACCTATGCTATCTATGTAAATCTTCCCCCTAATAGACTGCAAGTTCTGTGTGGGCAGGGGCACTGTCTTATTTATATTCGTATCTTGCACAATGTTGTGGACATGATAGGTCCTCAAGTATTAATTCATCAGAATGAATGAATTCTGCCTTGAATTATGTACTGTAAAATTAAATATTAAAAATGGGTTGTGGATATATCATGAGACAGGGAGTGGTTTGGGGTTTAATTTTTGCTTAACTTGATTCTGACAAAGTTTTTCATTTTATGAATTTGTTTTCTTATCATTAAAAGGTTAGATCTTCCAACTCCTTCCTACCCTAGCCCTTTGTATGCCATTTTGACTCTGCAATAGAGCAGTATGTGCCAGGTTTTGGATTCTGGTGCTATACAAATCAGATCAACTAATGCCTCATCATCTCTCAGCAGTTTCAAAGCCATCTTAATTAGGATGCTTTGCTTCTCTCCTCAGAAACATTCCATTAGATAACTTTTCTCCTTTCTCATCAGAGGAATTACTGTGTGTAGGCTTGTGCACAGCAGAAGTTTAACTACTACCCAAGCAGAACTCCCATGGTGCCTGGTGAGGAGTTTCTGCAAGAAGTGGATTAGAAAGAAAGGGGAGTCTAGCAATGCTTTTCTTGGGAATAGTGAGAAAGGTGGGATCCAAAATAAGCACTTCATTATGCTGCTTTTATTTCAACTTCGGTTATTTCAAGGATCACTGCTTCTCACCCCTCCGTGGTTGGAGTGCCTGACCATGTTTCTCTGAACTGATGGCCAATCTTTTATAGTCAACTGGAGAATAGAGACTCCCTCTACCAATGTGGGTCTGAATTTTCTTTTCAATGTCTAATCTTAGAGTTGATTAGAGCACTAAAAAAATGAAGTGATTCCCCCAGAGTCCAAAGCAAGGATGCTTCAGAGATGAAACCTGAAGCCAGGTCTTCCTGAATTCAAGACCAGCTCTTTAACCAATGTTTAGATGACAATCTTGTCATCAATTTCTCTTAATTTAATGATGCTGGTCCTTGGACAGCTGACATAGCTCATTACTAGGTAATGTTTGAATACCTTCCAGCATGGCAAAACCCATAAGAACTTATCTTGCACTGATACAGGTTTCAAGAATTCACTTTCATACTACAATGAGGCATCTGAGTAAGGCAGACATAAGAATTCAAGGACATTCTTTAGAATGTACCATTTTGTGCCAGTGTTCTCATATGCAAATTGGGAGCTGGGGTGATTCAGCTTCACAGAAGGATCTTCTGAAAATTTATGTAAGTGCAAAAGATTTTAACTCCCTAATATTCAAACAAGACCCAGAAGCAAGGTTTTCTCTCCACAGCTTCGTAGGGCATATTATTAGATTTTGTAGAGCTGTGTTGAGAGGCTTGAACTCATGAACATAATATTACCAGTCTGCCAGGAATGTCTATTGAAGACCTCAGAAATAATAGACAAATTCTGATTCTATCTCTGTACTTTCTTTCATCCATTTTCTTCTTACCATTTCATTTAATAGAACCAGGAAAATAATTTTATAGATTATAAAATTATGAAAATGAACAATTTTGAAAGACTCAATTTTTACCAGCATAACAGCCATATTTCCAGAGAGCTGATTATTTAAAATTCCTGACAGGGATGTGAGAGACTATAGAATGAGATATACACTTACTTAATATGGCCATTGTGGTTATTAGTTTTCCTTGACTATGAATATTTATTACAGAAAATCGTTTTTTCTTTTTTTCAGTTGAGGAGGAGAGAAAGGAAAGAAAGGGTAGGTACAAATAGAAAATTTGATTTTTAAACATTTCTAAAATAAAATAAAAAGCATCACCCAGGCTCTTTGGCCAATTTTGTCTAATGCTATCTTCAATTAAATTACTTTGCTTACTTTTCAATCACTCTGAAGGTCACAGCCATGCCAACAGAGGATTCAAACCAAATACCAAAATTCAATATAGAGAGGAGATAAATAATGTGATTGAATGAGATACTCTCCCCCACCTCAGCCCCATCAATAGATCTGAAACTCCATGAGTTTTTTTAAACATGACCATCCCCATAGTTTTCCAGAGAATGTGTTCATTTTGAAGTTTGATATAATAATAGTGAAAAGTAACTTATCTACCAATTTTTAAATGAAAAACTGGTCTCAATAGTTTTTGTATAATCATGTCTGCTATATGTGATTCTTTATGTTGGAGGTTAAGGGGTAGATTGACTGGGCCCTTAGACAACAAACATTTATTGAGCAATTTGGGAAGGTAAAAAGAAAATATCACCATTATTAGAAGACTGCAAAGCTGCAGGCTAGCAATTTTTTCATGTGCTGATAAAGCTCATTGAAAGGCACTGAAAATCAGCTCACCTTTGAAACCTTATTTATGGAATTCTTAGTCTAGCAGTACCTTCCTCTTTTCTCTGATATCTCTGCTATTTATTAGAAAGCAAAAAAATAACTAGATAGAACTGTCTTCATGTTTAACCTCATTAACATCTTCCCACTAGCATGAAGTTTGCTCTTTTTTCTACATACAAATTTATAAAGAAAATATGTAGAGAGAGTAGGTTTTTTTCCTTAGGGGAAAAAAGTGGGTATACAATTATGTGTGTGAACTCACACATGCACACACACACAGACACACACACACACACACCCCACAGTACAATATCTTCTACCAAAAGCTTTCTCAAATGTCATATCATGCATAGAGATAATTCTGATTCTAGGATAATAGAGTACCAGTTCTAGAAGGGCTTTATATATAGAAAGGTTTCGAATACAGAATGGACAACAGACTTTGTATCCATTGTGAGAGATTTAGCATGTTACTATGTAAAAAGAACTGGATTAAGAAACAGATTTCTGAATTCAAATTCATCTTTAGTGCTTGTTAACTCTGACCTACACAGGCTTCAGTTTCCTTATCTGTAAATGAGGTAGCTGAATCACATGACCAGTTCTAGAGCTAGAGAACATGGGTTCAAATTCCATCTCTGATGATCACTATGTATAACCTTTACAAGGTGACTTACTTCCCTAGCTTTCAGTTTTCTCATCTACTTATGAGATTAGATTAGATAAGCCCTAAGGTCCTTTCTAGCTCTAGATCTATGGTGATGAAAAAAACCACCACCAGATGGTTTATAGGGTGGGATTGCTACATTCTCTCTGAGGCAAGATCAATAGTGACTTCTTTTGAAGGAATAATCTACATTTGGCATAACATAGTATTTTTATGACTTCTTTTTTAGTTTAAACATAAATGCAAGATAGGAAAAGAAAAAAATCACCATATGCACAGCAGAAAATAAGAGAATTCAAAATATAAGTAATAAATTTCCCTTTCAAGAAAGTCTATGCAATAAATACTGCATATTGAGTTCAAAGTTGTCTGTCTTTGCGTCCTTGTAGGTCGACTTCTGTTCTCAGCTGTGCAATTTTTACCTTATCCCCCCCCCCAAGGCTCCATATTCCCTACCATAAGGCTACAATTAAATACATACACACATACATACATACGTATCTGTTGGGAGCCAGTGTCTCTAAGCTGTTTGACACAGTTGTGGCAAGAAGACTCAAGGCAGTCACACTGCCTGATGGAACAACATTTCCTTCTTCAATATATATAGGGATTCCATGTATACCCATATTTATAGGTCTATTATTGATTGCAAAACTAACTCATCCTAATAGTGGAATGACTATAAAGGAAGGATTTCAGAGAAATTCCTTGAATAAAACAGATTGTGAACTCTGTCCAAATTTAACAGGATTGCCTCTCCCTGAGACATACAAAAGGCTTCAACACTATAAAATCTGTGGAAAATACAGCACTGGGAGTTCCAGGGAGATGTCAGAATATATACAGGGAAACCAGATACAAGATGGGTCAGATAGAATTCCAGGGAAATTAACAGTTTTGCTCCCCTTATCATACACAGGAATATATGATAAAGGTGGTGAAAGAATAGTAAGTATATGTGACCAATATGTGAACTCTAACAGCCTTAGTGTATGGGGAAAGAACAAAAAGTCATAGAAACCATGGTGTCTACCAACAAGGGCTGAAAGGAAAATTGGTTATTGAAGGAGTCAAGAGATGGGTGGGCAAACATAATTGCCCTCTCTATTGGTTGTCAAGGGAGCATATCGAAAAACATTACATATGTGGCACAAAAACATAAAAGCATTCCATTAAACAAATTATATAAAAGATTATTATCAGGAAAGTTCTGTTTAATTAATAACTTTACTATGCAGCAGCAAACTAGGCAACAGGCAGGTTGAGGTCATCACGGTCTGAGCAAGGACAAGAAAATTAACTACATGATTGATAATCACACTTGTAACCACTACATGATCAAACTTGTAACCATTTGAACTATATGATTAATGATGAAAATTTTACACTTTTGTAACCAAGGAAATGATCTTAGCTTGCTTGCTTGAAACATACATGATTCTGAGACCATAAAAATAAATACAAGCAGTTGACAGTCACTCAACCTGCTCCTGCCTTTACCCCCTTGTTGACTCAACTCATTTCGCCGACTCTATCCCTCCTGTCAAGTTTCAAGGACCCCGCAGAGGCTGGACCCCCACATGTATCTGTATGTAGATATATATTTGCATTATATATATTGTGTATGTTCACATGTGCACATGTATATATAATGGGCATGTGTGCAACTATAGATATGCACATGCCTATTCATAGATAACTATGGTCATAGACATATATACAAGCATTATACATTCTTAAACATTTTTGTAAGACCATATTGCTTATTTCAACTTACACTGTTTCTCTGCAGATGGGTTATATCTTCCTTCATAAATCCAAGTCTTTCCATACTTTTCTAAATCCACCAAGTCAACATTTCCTCAATCACAGAAATCTTCCAACATTATACTGTCTAGCTATTTTAAAAAGTCTAAAATAATATTGATTAATATAGCTAGCATATAGTGTAGCTTACCTATTTTTCCTTTTGATTAATTCTATTTTCATTTTAAAGGCTTTTGAGATCATGAATCCAAACTTGCTTTTTTTTACACATTAAATTCTACTCCTGATTTTTATTTTATGTTTGTGTATATCTCTCATTTTTATAATGTTCCCTTACAACATATTGTTGCTTAAAATTTTAATTTACTGTTTCCATTTCATGAGTGAATTTACATTATAGATTATAATTACTTGTTTATTTACCTCTTTCCTATTTTCTTTACTTTCCTTCTCATCCTCTTCTCATTCCACCTCTCTCATCTACTTTACTTCTACCCTTCACTCTATTCCTATCCCTCCTGACTCTTCTGCTTTACTTCAGCATGTTAACTTGCCCTCCCATTCCTTAACTACCTCCCCCAAGATTCCCTCCTTTATCCTCTCCTCCATCCTATGCCCTTGCTCTCTTGTTTCTATCTGGATTTAGAAGACTTTTAATCCCTTCCAAATAAAAATATATACATATACACACACACACACACACATATATATATATATATATATATGCATATATATATTTACCCCTCTTTATCCCATTTCAGTTAATCTATGTACCCTTCAATAAACCTCCTTATTTTCATCCCTCACCATCTTCTTTATAAATTTAAGATTGTTATACCCTTCCAAATGTATATGCTGTTCTCTCTTCAATCCAGATCTGATGTGAGCAGAATTCTTAAAAAATCTCTCCCTTATCTTCTCCTTCCTTCCTATCCCCTTACCCTCTTATTTCTTTCTGAATTTAGGAGATTTTTATTCCCTTTTAGTCATATATGTATTGTTTCCTCTTTAATCCATTCCCAATGAGAGTAGGGTTCCAGAACTATCAACCCTCCACATCTAATTCCTATTTAACAGTTCTTCCTCTCATACTTCATTTATACAAAATAATTACTCTTTTTTGCCTTTTCTAACATGGTTTTGATTTTTAGAATCATATCCTATTCAACTTTACCCCAATCTTTCTTTTGAATTACCTAACTACTGACAACCTTAGAAACAAGATTTATGTTTTGATATATAAAAAGGAAACAAGTGGTCCTTTTTGAGACCCTTCAGTCTGATGTTTATATTTCTCTTACATCTTATAGGTCCAATTTTCTATTAAGTTCAGGTCTTTTTGCAACAAAATTCTGCAAATCTAGCAATTTGTTAAATGTCCTTTATTTCATTCAGGATTATGTTCAGATTTCATCCAGTTTTGTGTTATTGTTGTTATTGTTCAGTTGTATCTGGATTTTCATGGCCCCATTTGGGGTTTTCTGGTAGCACAACTACTAAAGAAGTTTGCCATCTCCTTCTCCAGCTCATTTTACAGACAAGTTAATTAAGGCAAACAGGGTTAAATGACTTACCCAGCATCTTGAAGCTAGTATGTGTCTGAGGCAGATATGAACTCAGAAAGATAAATCTTCCTGACTTCTGACCTGATACTCTATCTACTTCACCATCTAGCTATCCAAGATAGTATGTTACTCCTTTCTATTACTTATATATTTTACACATTTAACATAGTAAAACCAAAAGAATTTCTCTATCAGTAAGAAAGTGCTAAAGGTGAAATCAGTCTTTACTCACTTATCTCTTAAGTCATGTTTATTGACTTGCAGGTTAGTGGGGGATAAGGTACTAATGCTGGTAAGTATAATACATAATATTTCATGAAATCTGTATTGGAGATATAGAACTTGTAAGGTTATCTATCAACAATAACTGCATTAGAAACATTCAATGCAAAATACAGTTAGTTTTAGGAGGAAAAAATGTAATTACCAATTAGGAAAACCAATGAAAGTTTCACAATGCTTATGGTATGAGAAGAACTTGAAAGGACCTTATAAATATAATGAGCACAAAGAATATACATATGATGTAAATTTTACATATTTTATATTTTATTTTAATTAAAAACAAATTTTGCCTCCTCCTTTCCTGTATTACTATTTAATCATTAAACAAATGATGCGCATGTACGTTTTCACACTCATACACACACACTCACAAAAAACAGTAACAAGTAATAATGTATGTTCCAGTTACCAGTATCATTATATGTTCAATCCTGTAGAGAATGTTGCTACATGAATATATCTCTTGAATACATATTGTTACATGAATACACCTTTTCTACAGCCTCTAACAGCTGAACACCACATGTTCTGAGATGTTCTCTCCTCTTTAGATTTTCAGATTGGCTCTATTCCCCCTGACTCACAATTATTTTTCTGTCTCCTTTGTAAAATCTTCATCCAAGTCTCACCCACTAATCATGGGTGTCCCTCAAGATTCTATACAGGGTCTTCTAATTTTCTCTCTTTATTATCTCACTTTGTGGCCTTATCAAATACCATTAATTCAATTACCATTTCTATAAAGACAATTTCCAGATCCATGCTGCCAGATCTAGGCTTTCTCCTGAGTCACAATTCCTCATCAAATCCTTTTAAATATCTCAAACTGGATGATTTATAGACATATCAAACTCAACATGTTCAAAACAGAACTCATTATATATTAAAAAAAAACCTTTCTTCTCCTTCCAACTTACTTTTTAAAAAAAATTTATTTAAGGCAATGGGGTTAAGAGACTTGCCCAAGTCACACAACTGGGCAATTATTAAGTGTCTGATTTCAGATTTGAACTCAGGTCCTTCTGACTCCAGGACCAGTGCTCTATCCACTGTACTATCTAGATGCCTCTATTGTGCCACCTTAGCTGCCCCAACTTTTCACTGTCTACAGCACCATTACTCACAAACTTGGTATCATTCTCAATCCCTGACTAGCACTCACAACACACATCCATTCTGCTTTCAGGTCTTTTTATTATTTCCCTTCACTACATATCATATACATTCCCTGCTTTCCACTCACATGAACACCACACTAAGACAATCTGTCATCACCTCTCACCTAGACTGCTGCAATATCCTTCTGATTGATCTGTCCCAAGTCTTTCTCTACTATAATCCATCCTGAACTCAGCAACCAAAATGATTTTCCTAAATTTCAAGTTTGATCATGTCACAGCTCTATTCAACTATAATGTCTCACTGTTTTATCTCCAAGATCAAATATAATATTCACTGAGCAAAAAATGCTTGACCTTGCCTCCTTTTCTGGTTCAAGCCCACACTAGCTAGATTCTTGGTTAGGCCAGCGTTACCTGGATGCTCCTTCTTGTCTTTTCTGTAAGGACCATGTACCCTAAGTCACTTATCCATTGAGGGCCTTTTTTTTTCTGCTGCTGCTATGGTATGACGTTCTGGACTCAACTTCACGTCCTCTTGCTAAGGGTTCTAAGGTATCCTCTCCATCGTTTTTTTTCTTCCCAAGGACTTTTACCCTTTTTCTCCCATCATAGAGGGGGACTGGGGCACAGCCTCTGCTTGGGACTTTCTCCCTTTGCATGGCACTTTCCACTTACCTTGACTTTTCCTGAGTCAGGGTTTTTGCAGAATTATGGCAGTCTTTTGTGCAGTCCCAGACTAAGTGGAGGAGTTTAGAGATGATACTCTTTTTTTCCCCAATTGATATTTTATTTTATTTTTCCACTTACATGTCATGAAAGTTTTTCAACATTCATCCACATGTATATGCATATCTATAAATTACATAATTTCCTTCCACCCTCCTTTCCCACTCCCCTCCCCTCAGCAGAGAACAGTCTAGTGATCATTGTACATATACATTTGTGTTTGACATGTTTACAGATTAGTCATTTCCTATATGAGTAATTAGGATTAAGAGAAAAGAAAGAAAACCTTGAAATAGGAAAGAAAAATATAAGAGAAATTTTTAAAAGGTGAACACAGTGTTCATTCATATTCTGTAGTTTGTTTTGTTGTTGTTGTTTTATTTTGTTTTGTTTTGTTTTACTTCCTCTGGATGGGGATAGCATTGTCCACAACAGGTCTCCCAGGGTTGTCCCAGTTCTCTGAACTGCTGAGAGGAGCTGCATCCATTAAAGTTGATCAACTCACAATGTGTTGTTAATGAGTACAATGTTCTCTTGGTTCTGCTCCCTTCACTCAGCACCAGTTTCTGTAATACTTCCCATGCTTCTCTAGAGTCCTACCATTCATGATTTCTTATAAAACAATATATTCCATAACATTCATATACCATAACTTATCAGCCATTCCCCAATTGATGTGTATCCCCTCAATTTCCAATTCTGTCATTCCAAAAAGAATCATTATGATTTTTTTGGAATATGTGGAACTTTTATCATTTTTTAATGATTTCTTCTGGATATAACCTAGTATGGGTATTGTTGGAATAGTCAGTTACATTGCTCTTTGGGCATAATTCCATATTGCTTTCCAGAATGGATGGATCAATTCACAACTCCAACATTGCAATAATGTCCCAATCCTCCCACAACCTCTCCAACATTAATTGTTTCCCCTTTTTGTCATCTTAGTCAATCTAATAGAGGTGTGGTGTTACCTCATTGTTGTTTTAATCTAAATTTCTCTAATCAATAATTAATTGGAGTTTTTTCATATGATTATATATAGCTTTAATTTCTTCATTTGAAAACTGCCTATTAATATCCTTTATCAATTAGGGAATGATTTGTAATCTTATCAATTTAGTTCAATTCTCTCTTAGAAATGAGACCTTTATCAGAACTCTTAGCTGTGAAGATTGTTTTCCAGCTTTCTGTTTTCCTTCTAATTTTGATAGTATTGATTTTATTAGTGCAAAAACTTTTAAATTTAATATAGTCAGAATAATCCATTTTGCAATTTGTAATATACTCTATTTCTTGTTTGATCATAAATTTCTCCCCTTTCCATAGATCTGACAAATAGAATATTTCTTTATCTGCTAATTGGGCTATGGTACTGATACTCTTTTTTTAAATGTAATATACATATGGAATTTTTACTAGGCCATTTGTAATGGATCAGGGGTCCTTTGGGTCCTAAAATTTCACCATCTTCACATAATTTCTAATCAATAACTTTTAGTCTTAAAATGTGATATATGAAGAAGTTAAGTGACTTTTCCAACATCATCCATTGTGTCAAAGGCAGAATTTGAAACCAGTTTTTCCTAATTCCAAGGCTATCCTTCCATCTACTACATCACAAGTACATGTACACACAAACACAATAGGACAACATTCTTCCTTTTGGGCATAATCTAAAAATTATTACCATTCAGAATAGTCAAGAGACTGTTCACAAAGCTTCCTTAATGATTTCCTAACATCAATTTTCCTAATTTTTTCTCCCTGATTCTTTCTTGAAGAAAGAGAAAGAAAGAAAAAAATTCTCATCTCTAAAGTCTCCAGCAAATTGATCCTTCCCCTTATCTGTTGGGTTTTGTTGACCTGGTGACTAGCAGTCTAAATTCTTTACTGGGTTCTTTTCAATGATGATCTGGAAGGCATATTTGTCAAAAATCAAAATTGCCTGTTTTGTCTTGTTTTTTTTTTTTAGTCTGTGATTACAGCTTGAGGGAATTTAGGTCTCAGTATTTGTTTCATTGATGCAAAAGTGTTTCTGGATGGACATAATTTTGCCTTCCATTCATTCTTCTCTGGTGCTTGAACAAGGAGTCACCCCTTACAGTTCAATTAAGAAAAAAAAAACTTTTAAATTTCATGTGTTTTCAACGTACTTTTAGGCTCCTTTCTCCCTTAGTACCAATCAGTTTAGACTATGTATGTACTCTGTAATATCCTCTTCCCCCAGATAGCATTTTTCAAAATATAATTATCAACAGCATAAACAAAAATAATATGAAGCTTTTATATATATATATATATATATATATATATATATATATATATATGAAATATATCAATTTTATCTTCAGAGGTCATTAGGATACATTCTATTTCCAAATAATTAGTCAATATCCTTAATGTCATTTACTAAAATCTATTATATGGAAGATTATAACATTGGTCATAAATGCAATAGTGTATGGAATTGGAACACCAGCGGCAATGCCAATCACTAGTTGTGTGACCTTGGGTAAATCATTTAACCCACTGAGGCTTCATTTTCATTTCTATAAAATATGGGGGTAATAACATTTACCCTGCCTGCCTATTAGAAATATAAAAAGAAAAAGAGATAAGAAATATGAGAGATAGTATAATATAGTAAGAAAGTCTTAGAAACAGAAAGACCTGTAATTAGTCCTGCCTCAACTTATATTGTCTGTGTATTCTTGAACAATATTTAAAGAATATTGGTTGCAGAGCAGGTGCCAATCTACAATGATTGGTGAGTTCCTTCACCAAAAGTTCTCAATATCAACAAAATCACAAGTCTGGTACCCTCCCCCTCAAAAAGTGAACTTAAGTAAATCAAAAAAAATTGTTCCAACTATAAAACACTATTTCAGCTTTTAATGCCTAACAACAATTTTTCTTAGTTTAAGAGATTATAGGAATATGAATGGTTACATTTTCACCTTTAGTTGCAGCTTACTGCCAACATTATGAGTATGAATGAGGGAAATAAAAATAGAAAAAAAGCTTCTATTGATCCTTATATTTCTTCCTTTGAAGCTCTACATGGCAAAAATGGAATTGCTTCCCACTGTCTCATTTTTCCTAGAAAGTATTCAATCGATATTGGTATTCAGGAATAGTTTTCAAGATCATCATTCCTGGACATCAGTCAAAGGCCTCATTAACTATGTGGCCCAGATTCATGCATTCAAGAAATATTTACTATGCTCCAACTACATTATAGAGCCCTATTTTGGCTAGACATTATAGGAAATACAGAGGGATAGAAGGCATCATCCCTACCCTCATGTAGTTTAAAATGATCTAAGTGAATGGACTTATTCAATTATCATCATTGATAGCCAAGAAGGAATTAAATAGTATCTCACTGCCTATTCTGCAGATCAAAATCAGTTTTTCCAGAAGATAGGTAGAGGATAGCCCCAATGTTTCTGTAGTAACAGGAAACCTGAATTCAAAACCAAGGGCATTTAAGGACTATTGAACTTTTGGAAAGTCATTTAATCTCCATCAGCCTCAGTTTCCTCATCTATAAAAAGGGGATAACAATGGTACCTATCTTCCAGGTTTGTGGTGAAGATCAAATGAGTTATCAGTAAATTCTTTTGCAAAACTTAAAGCATTACCTAAATCCTAGCTACTATTATTTCAGTTAGTGAAATACCTAGAAACTTAGGATAAACTGAAGGATGATATTCTCAGAAAACTGTGAGAAAAGAAACAACGCAGATAATAAAACATATTTACAAAAACACGATTACCTCTAAGCCCTATGTTTCAATCTAGTCAAGGATATGAGAGTTGCTATAAACTGCTCCCAGAAGATGCCTATCCAATATTTCAATGACAGATAAAATGTTTTAGAAAAGATTATCAGCCAGAAAACATTTCTCTTTCAACTAGAATATTGTATACAATTGCCCCTGATACATACCAAGAAAGATGTCAATCATTCAATAGTCAAATAAAAATTTATTAAATGTCTACTGTGTGTGGGACACATTATCACTGTAGTGATTATTATTACTGTGGTATAGGAAAAAAACCAATCTTTTCTCTCAAGAAACTCACAAATATAAGTAAAATTCAAAGAAAGATTGCTTCATCTCCCAAACAGGCACCAGTAGGGGTGACTTGAAGGACTGTGGGAGGGAATGTGCATCAATAATTACTGATGACTTCTTATCAGTTATAATGCTTCCAAACAATTGTACTCTGATACCCTGCATCTGCCAGCTGCTTTAACTAGTCCCTGTAGTTCAGAATTCCTCTCTGGGGCTTCAGATTTATTGATTTAGCCTATTATCACATGGTATTTCCGCCCATCACCATCCCTTCTCCCCCATGTCTTTGTGCTAAATTCCAATTTATTCTCTAGTGTTGATCTTTGCTTATTTCAAGTACAGATAGACCTTCCACAGGTGGAACCGACTAGTTCTATTGGATTTCTGCCACCCCCTGCTGTTTTATAGTAAATCTTTGTAGGGATCAATTCAGAATCTAGATCCATTCTTTTGTTCACCTAGTTAATTCCATGTCCCTTCAAATTGCTGCAGGTTGAATCTCATTCTTATTGAAAAGATTTTACTGTGAATAAATGGAACCCAATATTCCAACTAATGTTCAAACAGGACATGTTTCTTTTATCCTAAATATACATCAAATATCAATTACTATGGTACTAGTGGCCACTATGGTAGAGATAGAGAGATGACAATGAAATCATTCATACCCTCAAGGAGTTTACATTCTTTAGGATGAGATGATGCATAAATAATCATATCTAAAACAAATTAAAGGTAAATAAGTGGGTCAAGACTACCTAGGTTACACAGTGGATAGAGCACCAATTGTGAAGCAGGGAAACCTCAATTCTAATCCAACTGTGTGACCCTGGGCAAGTCACTCAACCCTATTTGCTTCATTTCTTTATATATAAAATGAAATAGAAAAAGAAATGGCAAACCATTCCAGTATTTTTGTCAAGAAAACCCCAAATGGGGTCATGAAGAGGACATGACTGAAAACAACTAAACAACAACAGCAAGAAACTATGGAAATCAAAAGAGTTTTCATGTAGAAAATGGTGCTTGAGCAGAGCTTCAAAGAAAATGAATGATTCTCTATTGAACAGTCAGAACAAAGTGATATGGAATATATAAGGACATACATTGACTAATCAATTGATCCTATAAATACTTCAACTTGGGACTAAATCAAATTCTGGAACATTCTCATGATCATCACTTCATTATGACTCATTATAGAATTCTATTCTGGGGTAAAAAATTCCTAATCAATACATTATCCATATTCCTACCTAACTTGAGAAGTGGTTTCACAGTCAGAACAAACAACAGTAAAGCTCTTTTTTTTAAAGCATTAGTTTGTCACACAGAAATGAATTAGTTACCAATAGCTGAGTTTTTACTTTCCATTTCCTTTAAATAATCTCTCCAATTTTTAGAGAATTTTAAACAACCTCTCCACTTTTTAGAGAACATGATATGTGTCTATTTTGGTGGGGTAGGAATAACAAGAGAAAAAAAATCATTGAATATCCAGGGCCAAATAATGTAGAAAAGATATAGAAGTATGCCCTTACTAGTTTATCCATTGGTTTTGTGTTCAATATACAGTAATAATGGCCCAGGCAAGAAAGCATGTGGTTTATTGCTTATTGATCTTTTTGAAGCAACAAGCCAAATGTACTATAAGCCTAATAAACTCTTAAAAAAATAAAAAGAACCAGCAAAAATAGTAAATTACATCATTCTGTTTTTGTAAAAATTATGACTTTGTGTAAGTAGAAAGGTTTCAACTCAACTCCAAATGTATTTATTAATTCATAACTAAATATTAGGAAAATTGTAAAGAACTTGAAAAATTCAATAAGTTCATTATAAAGAAAATAAATATTTGCTAAACTCAGGTTTAAATAATGTTAATGTTTTATTCACAAGTATTTTTACTGCATTTATTGTCATAAATTTGATAGATACCTACCTCCAGAAACTAACAAGGCAGAAAACCACAAGAGTTAGTGGAATTCTTTCTACATTTCAACAGGATTAAGAAAGGGTATATGTTTTTTTTTAACTTTCTGAGACTCAGGGAAGTTATGAGCATCAGAGAGAGAGATGATTCTTGTAAAAAAAGGGGAAGTTTTAATTATGAAAATAAACCCCCAAAGATATCTTCTTCAGCATAATTTACATAGCAAGTACAAAAGCCTCTCAATTCAATTCATTTAACTCAACAATCATTTAATAAGAGCATACTGTGTTCAATGCACTGCTAATAGAGGTATGCAAACAAGATTATTTATGAAGGAAGACAACACAGAGAGGGAAATCAAGATAAATTCCATGGAGGAGATGACATTTTATCTAAGACCTGAAGGAAGAAGATTTAGGGAAAAGAAATTTAGGAGACAATATTAGTCTAGGATGATAGATATTATTATTATTATTATATCATTATAGCTAACATTTACATATCACTTACTTTGTTTCAGGCATTGTGCTAAGCATTTTTATAATTATCTCATCTGAACTTCACAACAATCCAGGGAGGTAGGTACTATTATAATCCTCATTTTACAGATGAGGAAACTGAGGCAAACAGAGGTTTTTTTTTAAGTAACTTTCTAGTTAGTCTAAGATTGAATTTGAACTCATATCTTTTTGACTCCAGACCAGGTACTTTGACTGCAGACTAAACTGTTTCACTTGGATGATCCAAGTAAGTAAAAATATTAATGTCAATGCCACTGGTAAGGGTTCAGCAACCTCTTAGAGTTGGTGTTGATAGGATTGTATACCCTAAACCCACTGAAAATAAAGATACCTTTGGAGTTGGGGGGTTAGAGTTTAAATCTCACCTTTCTCATTTATTTTACTGCATATAAGATCTCGGTCAAGTTATTGAAACCTTTTAAGGTCTTAATTCCCTCATCTGTTAAACCAAGGCTTAGACTAGATTTCAAATTGTACAGACGCCTGAAGGTTTCCAAGATCTTTTTAAAATCACTGAGTTTAAAAAAGTTAGCATTACTAGGCTACAGAATATGGAATGGGAAGAGGAAAAGGTATGAATGGGGGAAAAGTAAGGAGTCAGATTACATAGGACTTTAAAAGCAAAATGTAGAATTTTATGTTTATCTAGGAGGTAAGAGGAAGCCACTAGAGTTTATTGAATAGATGACTTATATAGTAAAATTTGTGCTTTACAAAGATCAATTTAGGAGCTAGGTGAAGAATGAACTGAAATGGAGAAAAACAAGGCAGGAATGAAGTGTGGAGTGAACTATCACTGAATTTGTGACTGGATGAATGGAAGGATACTGGAGCCCTCGACGATAATAAGCAAGATTGGAAAGGAGATGATTTTGGAGAAAAGATTCACTTTTGGACCTATTAATGACTGCTAGGGACCTTGTTCCAGGGGAAGTCAAGTGGTAAGAGAACTCTGAGGGTCTTGGAGAGCTCCATATTATAAGGAATCCATACAAACTAGTTTACAGAGTTCAACTGTCCTGGTAAATTATGAGTGGGAGAAAGAAAGAGGGAAGTTGGAAATAAGAGGCTAGATTGAAAATCAGCCTTTATTTTTATCTCTCTCTCCCCATTTTTTAGAATATAAACTTTCTGAGGGCAGGGAAAATTTTGTTTGCTAGGATTTGTATCTCCAGAACTTGGCACAGGGCCTACCACATAATAAGCACTCAATAAATGTTTTTTTCATTCATTCATATAGGAGAGAAGGGAAAAAAGAGCCTACTCTAGACTGAAGTGACAAAGTTCTGCTCCAGGATGGATGGAGGTTGCCCCAGCTTGGGCAGTAGGTCTTGGTTAGGAAACTTGAAGAGCTTACTGACAATTCCTTTAAGGAAGATGATAGGGATCAGTACCCAAGTGAGGGGAAAATACTTTCCTAGGCTTAAGAGATCCTTTCAATATAATCCATCACAACAAAAAAAAGGTAAAGGAAGGGGTCTGCACTTCAGAGAGAGTAAGGAAGGGAAGTAATGAGTCCCTTGGCCTCTATTAAAGGTTTATTTTTTTTCTAAAAATTCATCTAAAAAACTACTGGAAACAATTAGCAACTTTAACAAAGTTTCAGGATATAAAATATACCCTCATAAATCCTCAGTATTTCTATATATTAATAGCAAGATACAACAGCAAGAACTAGAAAGAAACATCCCATTCAAAATAACTTCAGACAATATAAAATACTTGGTACTCTGCCAAGGCAGACTTAGAAACTCTATGAAAACAACTACAAAACACTTCTCTCACAAATAAAATCAGATTTAAATCAACTGCTCATGGATAGGTGGATCTAATATAATAAAAATGACAATTCTACCCACATTAAACCACTCATTTAGTGCCCTACCAATCAAAACCCCCAAAAAAACTTTAATGAGTTAGAAAAAAAAGTAAGTAAATTCATATGGAGAAATAAAAAGTCAAGAATTTACAGGGATTTAACCAAAAAAAAGTTCAAAAGAAGGTGGTTTAGCCTTACTAGATCTAAAATTATATTATAAGCATCAGTCTTCAAAACTGTCTGGTGTCAACTAAGAAATAAAGTAGTGGATTAGTGGAATAGAGTAGGTGCAATAGTAGGAAATGATTATGGTAATCTGCTGTTTGATAAACCCAAAGGATCCAACTTTTGAGATTAAAAAATCTCTCTTCAATAAAAAACTGTTGGGAAAATTGGAAGTTAGTATGGCAGAAATTCAGATTAGACAGCACCTCACACCTTATACCAAGATAAGATCAAAATGGATACAGGATTTAGACATAAAAGACAAAATTATAAACAAACTAGGAGACCAAGGAATAGTTTACCTATTAGATCTATGGAAAGGGAAGCAGTTTATGACCAAGGAAGAGATGGAGAACATCATTAAAAACAAGCTAGATAATTTTGATTACATTAAATCAAAAAACTTTTGCACAGACAAAACCACTGTAACCAAGATCAAAAGAAATGTAGTAGAGTGGGAAACAATTTTTACAACTAGCATTTCTAACAAAGGTCTCATTTCTAAAATATATAGAGAATTAAGTCAAATTTATTTAAAAAAAAGCCATTTCTCAATTGACAAATGATCAAAGGATATGCGGAGGCAATTTACAGATGAGGAAATCAAAACTATACATAGTCATATGAAAAATTGCTCTAAATCACTATTTATTAGAGAAATGCAAACTAAAGCTTCTCTGAGGTATCACCCCACATCTCTCAGACTGGTCAATATGACCAGAAAGGACAATGATCAATGTTGGAAGGGATGTGGGAAACTGGGGACACTAATGCATTGTTGGTGGAGCTGAGAACTCATCCAACCTTTCTGGAAAGAAATTTGGAATTATGCCCAAAGGGCAACAAAAAATGTTGAAAGAATTGGAAAGTGAGTAAATGTCCCATCAAATGAGGAATGGCTGAACAAATTGTGGTATATGTACCTTATGGAACACTATTGTTCTATTAGAAATCAGGATGGATGGGAATTTAGAGAGATGGGAATTCAGCCTGGAGGGATTTGCATGAACTGATGCTGAGCAAGATGAGCAGAACCAGTAGAACATTGTAAATGATAGTAGCAACATGGGGTTGATGATCAACCTTAATGGATTTGTTCATTTCATAAGTTCAACAATCAGGTACAATTTGGGAGTATCTGTGATGGAGAATACCATCTGTATCCAGAGAAAGAATTATGGAGTTTAAACAAAGACCAAAGACTATTACCTTTAATTTTTAAAAAAATTATCTTATTAGGTAATCTTGCTATCTCATATTTTTTTTCTTGAAGATATGATTTCTCTCTCATCACATTCAATTTAGATCAATGTATAACATGGAAACAATGTATAGACTAACAGACTGCCTTCTGTGGGGGGGGAAGCAAGATTTGGGGAAAATTGTAAAATTCAAAAATAAATAAATTTATTTTTAAAAAAGGTTTATGACTTTTGGGGGGATACCATAGTCTCCCAGATCTCATAGCCTTTGCCTTGTCCTTAATGGTTTACCTACCAGTAAATTGATCCAAACTTAACAAGTAAGAAAGTAGAGAGAGAGAATGAGCTTAAGAGTGAGGGGTGTCAGAAGGGACTATTCGCTGCCTAGTTGCTTGTCCTAAATTATAAAACTAGAAACCACTTCTTTTGAAGAGCTGGTACCTCTTATCTAAATGGGAGTACAAATTTTGGCAACTTGGTTGAAAGTATGTTGAAATCTGTCCAAGAGCTAACATTTTCTTCCTCAATCAAATGAGGGACTAGAATAAGGCTTTCTCTGGGGTTCTTTCTAGTGGGTAGACAGTAGGGGGATGTAATTGAACCTCATTCTCATATGAACTAGTTAATGGAGGGAAGAATACATGTACTCACACAACTGGATATAGAAATTCTTCTTACATAACAGGCAAGTATGAAAAAAGAAGTTGGGCAGGGGGAGGGGTGAAGGGGAGCGAATAAGGGGAGAGGTAGATTAAGGAAAGTAATGGTCAGAAGTAAAACAGACCCTGAAAGGGGCAAGAGAAGGAAAAGTATAAGAAAAACAGAATGGAGAGACATATAATCAAAAATATGAATATGAATGGAATGAATTCAACCATAAACAGAAGAGGATAGGAGAATGGATTAGAAAGTAGAATCCAACAAAATATTGTTTATCAGAAAGACATTTGAAACAAAGATATTCATAGAGTTAAAATAAGGGGCTGAAGCAGAATCTGTTATGCTTCAGCTGAACTAAAAAAAAAAGAAAAAATAAGTCAGAGAGAACATACTTTATCTCAGACAAGATCAAAGCAAAAATGGATCTAAACAGGAAAAATGTATTTTTTTTATTATTATTATTTATTAAGACAATGAAGTTAAGTGGCTTGCCCAATGTCACACAGCTAGGTAATTATTAAGTATCTGAGGCTGAATTTGAGCTCAGGTCCTCCTGACTCCAAGGCCAGTGCACTATCCACTGCACCACCTGGATGCCCCTGTAAATATATTTTCTTAAAGGTACCATATATAAAAATTAATGTCAATACTATACCATGTGTCGTAGAATCTAAACTTTTAAAGGAAAAGTTAAATGAGTTAAAGAAGAAAATAGATTGTAAAACTATAACAGGAGGGGAAACACAATTTATCTCTCTCAGATATATAATAATACAACCATAAAATAAACAATTAAGTAAATGAATAGAATTTTAGAAAAATTAGACATGATAGATCTCTAGAGAATATTGAATGGGAATAGAAAGAAGTATGCTTTTTTTCTCAATTGTGCATGTTACCTTCATTAAAAAAAATTACCTCACAAACAAATGCAAAATGTTAGAAATATTAAAAGCATGTTTTCCCAATAATATTACAATAAAAATTACATTTAATAAAGCACCTTTGAAGCATCAATTAAAAATTAATTGGAAACTAAGCTTAATCTAAGGAAGAGTAGAAAAATGAAAAATATCTTATAAACAATCCATTTTATTAAGATAATGAGAATAGTAAAACAATATACCAAATTTGTGGCAATACATGGGAAAATTTTACACATTTAAATGCTTATTGAAATAAAAGGGAGAAAACAAATCAATGAATTGGATATACAACTAAAAACTTCTTAAAAACATAAATTCTAAAATCCCAATTAAGCACCCAAATTGAAATCTAAAACTCAAAAAATAAATTTAACAAAATTAAAATTAAAAAAGCCTAATTAAAAAAGTAGGAGTTGGCTTTTACAAAAATAGATATTAACTAATTTTAATTTTTTAAAAAATCAAAATATCAAATGATTTGTATCAAAAAATGAAAAAAGTATCATAGTGAATTAAAAAGAAATAAAAGCAATTATTAGGAACTATTTTGACCGAATATATGCCAATAAATTGATCTAAATGAAACAGATGAATATTAACAATAAGAAAAATTACCCAAATTAATAGTACAGGAAATACAATATTTAATCATCCTAAGTCAGACCAAAAGAAATTGAACCAGTAATAAATGAATGACTAAAAGAATGGATGGATTTGCAAGTGAATCCTACCAAGCATTTAAAACAATGAATTTCAAATCAAAAATTTGAAATTTGAAAAATTTGAAAAAAAAAGAGTACTCCCAAATTCTTTCTTTGACACAAATATAATTTGATACCCAAGGTTGGGAGAGTTAAAAGAGAAAAAGAAAAGTAAAATTCAATTTCTCTAATGATTATTGGTGCAAAAAATTTTATATAGCATAGGAAATTACAGTAATATATCTCAAAGTGCATACACAATAACAAGGTTGGATTTATACCAGGAATGCAGCACTAGTTCATATTAGAAACCTAAAAGCACTATTGAGCATATTTAACACAACCAAAAAAATTATATTATTTCAATAGATGCAGAAAAAACTTTGAACAAAATAAAATATTCATCTGTTTAAAAATTTTAAAACAAAGGAATAGTTTTCCATAAAATGAAAATGGGGCTAAGCTGGAACCTTTTCTGTTAACATCAGGAGAAAAGCAAGAGGGGCAACTAGGTGGCACAGTGGATAGAGCACTGGCCCTGGAGTCAGGAGGACCTTAGTTCAAATCCTACCTCAGATACTTAACAATTGCCTAACTGTGTGACCTTGTATTTGCCTAGCTTATATAACCCCATTGCCTTGAATAAATAAAAAAATTTTAAAGTGAAGCAAGAAGTAGATTATCAACCTTAATTTTCAAAATTGTACTTTAATGGTTAGCTATAAAAATAAATAAAGGAAAGGAAATTAAAAGAATAAATATAGGCACTCTCCACAGAAGGCAGAGTCAAGGCAGGAAATCCCAGCAGTTCTCCCCAGACCACTACAAATGCCTTAAAATTATGAATGTAACCAAATTCTAGAGTGGCAGAACCCACAGAAAGATGTAAGGAAACAACTTTCTAGTGCAAGACAACTTGGAAGATTGTCAGGAAGGGCCTATTTCACCAGGTTTGGAAAGGGTCAGAACATTGGAGAAAATATGTTCCAGTCATCCAGGAACATCCCACAGGGCACCTGGGTGCCTAGAGGCGCCTGGGTCCATGGCAGCAGGGTAGTTTCCAGACCTCTCAGCCCAGGGACTGCCAAGGACCACTTGCAAGGTCAGCAGGAAAACTCTGTTGTACCGGAGTGAGCTCAGAGTCCAAGCCAACTCAGGACTCGGTACAACCCCACTCCAGAAACCTGCAGAGCCACCCAATAGCTACTTCCAGAGTACTCAGTCCACAGAGAGTAAGGAGGTCTGGGGAGACTGCAAATGTCTCTCCATTATCCCTGTGACAGGACTCTGTTGTTTTGTCTATTCTCAGATCCAGGTCCCAATGTGGAGCTCTATACTGTCAAATTAGAGCAGGGAAACCTCCTTACAGCTTCAGGGCAGAAAGGCAATCAGAGCACAGCCCAGGGGAATAGTGAAAACATCTCATAAGACTCTGAAGGAACTGAGGTACCAGGGGGAGTAGTGTCCCCAAAACCCCCAAGAGCTTGGGAAAGTGCATCTTCCACCCTGGAAGCAGAGCCCCACCCTAAGAAAGAGTTAAAGTCAAGTCATAGGCTGGAGAAATGAGGAAACAACAGGAAAAAAAAAGAATCTGACCATATTCAATTACTTTGGTCTCATGGAAGATCAAAATACACACTCAGAAGATGACAAAGTCCAAGCTTTTGTATTCAGAGCCTTCAAGAAAAATATGAATTGGTCTCAGGCTACATAAGAACTCAAAAAAAGATTTTGAAAATCAATTAATGGAGGTAGAGGAAAAATTGGGAAGAAAAATGAGAGCAATGAAGTAAAATCATGAAAACCAATTCAGCAGCTTGGTGAGATACAAAAAAAAAAATACTAAAGAAAAAAAATCTTAAAAACAAGCTTAGGTCAAATGCAAAAATCTAACCAAAAGGTCAACGAGGAGAAGAAAACTTGCCCAGATGAAAAAGGAGATACAAAAGCTCTCTGAAGGAAATAATTCCTTCAACTGTAGAATGGAGTTAAGGGAAGCTGATGACTTTGTGAGAAATCAAGAAACAATAAAACAAAACCAAAAGAATAAAAACTAGAAGAAAATGTGAAATATCTCATTGGAAAAAAAATTGATGTGGAAAACAGATCCAGAAGAAATAATTTAAAAATTATTGGACTACTTGAAAATCATGACCAGGAAAAAAAGCCTAGACTTCATTTTTTCAAGAAATTCTCCATGAAAAGTGCCCTGATATCCTAGAAACAGAGGGTAAAATAAAAATTGAGGGAATCTGCCAATCCCCTCCTGAAATTCCAAAATAAAACCTCTCAAGAATATTATAGACAAATTCCAGAACTCCCAAGTCAAGGAGAAAATATTCCAAGTATCCAGAAAGAGGCAATTCAAATAGTATGTAGATACAGTTAGAATTCCACAGGATCAAGCAGCATTTATATTAAGGGATCCTAGGGCTTGGAATATGATATTCTGGATGGCAAAAGAGCTTGGATTACAACCAAGAATCAACTACCCTGTAAAACTGAACATCCTTTTTCAGGGAAAAAGATGAATATTCAATGAAAGAGGGGACTTTCAAACATTCCTGTTGAAATGACCTGAACTGAACAGAAAGTTTGATCTTCAAGTTCAGGCCTCAGGAAAAGCATAGAGAGGGTACATGGGAAGGACAAATTATGAAGGATTTAATGATGTTGAATTGCATGTATTTCTGCATGGGAAGATGATGCTGACAATGCATATAAACCTGCTCATTTATTAGCACAATTAGAAAAAGCATATATAGACAAGGAACAGGAGGGAGTTAAACATGAAGGTATAATACATTATATATATAGTTAATGAACAAGAAAGGAATGTATTATGAGAAAGGGAAAGGAGAGTTGGAATGGGTTAAGATACTTCAAGTAAGAGATACAAGAAAAAAACTTTTGCAATGGAGTGGAAGGGGGGAGGTGAGGGGGAATGAGGGAGCCTTAGTTTTCATCAGAAATGATTCAGAGAGGAAATAACACACACACTCAATAGGATATAGAAAGCTATATTACCATAGAGGTAAAAGGGCAAGGAAAATCATGGGGAAAAGGGGACAGGGGAAGGAAAGGGGGTATATGTGGTAGAAGAGTAGGACAATCATGGGAGAAGGAAGGTAGATATAATATACTTTTGAGGAGGGACAGGGTGAAAGGAGAGATAGAACAGAATAAATTGGGGGTAGGGAGGAATAGGATGGAGAGAATTACACCTAGGAATAGCAAATGTGGGAAAAAAATTTTGAGGCAACTTCTCCAATGGATTTATGATAAAGCATCCCAGAGATAGAGCTAATGGTATCTGAACACAGACTGAAGCATACTTTTTTACTCTCACTTCATTTTTCTTGAGATTTCTCTATCTTTGTGGAGGGAGGGGGAATTATATTTATGTTTACAACTATTGTAGTAATGCGAAAATAGGTAAATAAATGATATTTTTGCAAAAAAGAATAAATATAGGCAAGGAGTAAACAAAACTATTGCTTCTTCAAATAATATGATTATTTACTTAACCCTCTAAAGGCAACTTAAAAAACTAATTAAAAAAAACTTGAAAAGTTGCAGGATGTAAAGGAAACTCATGCAAATTTTCAGAATTCCTAGTTACTACCCACAAAATTCAGAATCAAGAGACAGAAAGAAAAATTTCATTTAAAATAATTGCAGACAATATAAAACACTTAGAAGTCTACCTGCTAAGACACACAAGAACTTTACTAAACCAACTAAAAAAATACTTCATACACAAATAAAAGCAGGACTAAATAATTGGAGAAATAGCCATTGCTCATGAATAGGACAAGCTTAGTTTTTTTAATGAAAATATTGCCTAAGTTAATTTCCTTATTCAGTTCCATACTAATCAGACAACTCAAGAACTATTGTATAGAACTGGAAAAATATAGCTAATAATGTGTAAATTTGTTTTGTGTGACTATGTCTATTTGTAATGGACTTTTTTTGACTTTTTTCATTGACTTTTCAATTTCTATCAAGAGATAGAATTTGGAACCAAAAATAAGATAAAATCAAGGGAAATAAAAATAAAAAGATGAGGAAGATTCAACTGAAACCTTTCAGTTGCCCAGTATACTCCCATAACCCAGCAATGGTGCTACTAGTATGCCAGTTGTGATGAAACAACTGACCCCAGCACCTAATTACCAAGAAAAGTTGGTTAAAACAAAAATCTCAAAGAGGATTTTGTGAGATGATGACCTTCTGAGAAATCAAGAAATACAAATACAAAATAATGAGAAAGTAGAAGAAAATGTGAAATATATCATTGGAAAAACAACTGTCCTGGAGTGTTGGTATGAAGTAACCTCATGGTGTTTTCTGTCTTCCCATGTGATGACGTCTAAAACCCAGCTCAGAGTTGTAGCTCTTTATTAGGAGAAGAAAAACTAACCTCTCATTTTTTTTAATTCTCATGAGAAATTTGGGCTGTCATGCACTTTATTCAACAATAACATCAAGATGAAGGTAAAGGGCAGCTAGGTGGTGCAGTGGATAGAGCACCGGCCTTGGATTCAGGAGTACCTGAGTTCAAATCCAGCCTCAGACACTTAATAATTACCTAGCTGTGTGGCCTTGGGCAAGCCACTTAACCCCATTGCCTTGCAAAATCTAAAAAAAAAAAAAGATCAAGGTGAAGAGAGAGGTCTAGAGAGGAAATCTAATTAATGGGCAGAGGAAATGAAATTCCCCAAAAGAGGGACCCAGGCTTGTTTCAGCTTGCACTCCTCTATCCATAATTGGTCCCTCTATTCCCACAAGCCTTCCCCTCCACAGTGTTACTTGACAGATTATCTCATCCAGAATGGCCCCGAACCAAGTTTGACTAGACTATTCTTGATCCCTATGGGGCTACTGCTGCCTAAAGATCTAGGATAGATGGAAAGGGCATAAATGAAGCCGGATGATATCTAATCTGATCTGATTACAATGAAGAAAGTACAGGATAAGCAATAGATTCCTCTCCATCTTAATCCTCAGATGAAACAGAAAATTTAAATACATACATATATATATATATATATATATATATATATATGTATATATATATGTATATCAGGTTCAAGATTACTTGGGGAAAAATCTGGCAACATGAATAATTATAATAGCTAAAAGTTAACATTTGGGGCAGCTAGGTTCACAGTGGTTAGAGCACCAGCCATGGAGTCAGGAGTACCTGAGTTCAAATCCGGCCTCAGACACTTAATAATTACCTTGCTGTGTAGCCTTGGACAAGCCACTTAACCCCATTGCCTTGCAAAAAACCTAAAAAAAAAAAGATAAAAAAGTTAACATTTAAATATCACTATGTGCCAGACACTGTTCAGTTCTTTACAAATATTATCTGATTTGACCTCACAGAAACTCTGCAAGGTAGGTGCTATTATTATTCCCATTTTACATTTTAGGAAACTGAGGCAGGCAGAAGTTAAGTGATTTGTCTGGATTATACAACTAGGAAGTGTTTGAACTTCCTGACACAGCTCTATGCTAGAGTAGTATGGAGTACACAGGAAAGAATTTATTTATAGTGGGGTGGGCAGTCGGAGAAGAGGAGCAGATAATACTTAGCTTCATTTTCCTCTCAACTGCTTAATAGACGGAAGAATACACATACACAAATAGTTACATACCAAAATTCCTCTTACTCAACAGTATCATACTTGAAGTCTGAGAAGACATAGGAAGAATGGACAGAGACAGTCATATTTTATTTTGGTGATCCCATTCCTTTTCACCTTTGTTGAAATGAACTATCATCATTATGCTAGTAACTCAGCTCCATCTTAATCATTAATTGATATAATTGACCAGAGATTTGTAGTTAAGATCTGGGCACAAATCCTGCCTGAGAATATTTACTGCATACCCAGGCAAGTTACTGAAACTCCAAAGACATCTGATCTGAAGCTATGATTTTTTTTTAATCCCTAACCTCACTCCTAAGCTACACACCTCCATTTTTAATTGGTGTATACCTCCCCTTATATGTCTGTAATGTCCCAAAAGTCCTTCATACTCAACAAAGCCCAAGCCCCATACCTTATCATTATTTACCATTACCCAAACCTTCTCTTCTTCTTGATTTCCGCATTGCTGTTAATGACTACTAACCTCCTATGCTTCCCCCATCCCTCTGCCATGTTATCAAACTAATTCACCTTTGATTTCTCCTTCACCTTCACTTTCCATCCCCAAGACCTGAAGCTTCTTTCTTGACATCTCTTGAAAGACTCTTTTCCTCTACAATCCTTCCTCTCTGAAAATCTCATTGCCTCCTATCTGTACCATTGTATCTACTGCCTCTCTCCCTCTAGTCTCTTTTCTATCCAATCTTCTCTGCAAAGAAATAAGAAAAGAAAAAAAAAACAAGAAAAAAAGATTTTAACCAAAAAGTTAGTCACTATATGATGATTTAAAAAAAAAAATTTGACTCTAGTAATTTATAAAACTGTGGAAGGTTTGTGATTCATATTGGTGGAGAGTCCACTGAAGAGGCATTTATATGAAAATATTCATACAATGACTCTTCAGTGTTTTACTAACAATTATTAATATTCAAATACTTTTCATATTTTTCTCAATGAATAGATATGACACTGTTTGCCTTGCTTACATATACCCATCATTAAATCCTATCTTATGTCAACTGTCTAGAAGATTTGTATTTATGTAATTTAAGGGGAAAAGGTACATAGAATGAGTTATTTTAAATTCCATCATAATCACTAAATACAAAGTCAGGACAGCTTTCCTTCCTATCCGTTATTTTAAAAAGAAATTTTTAACCAAACAGGTGACTTCATTTTGAGTAGACAAACATGAAGATACAAATTATATTCTCTAGAAAAGCCATTATAAAAGCTTCTTTTTCTAATCCTTGTTTGTGACACACATTGGAGATAAGGTTAGTTTTTAGGTTGCACACAGAGCGTTTAACCTTAGTTGTCTTGTTCTCCTCTGCATAACAATAAGTTCTGGATACCATATGCACTGCCCCAAAAGCTAAAGATCTATTATTACATGACTTAATGGTCTGTATAACCTAATTTAAAATGAAAAAAGTGAACTTCTGGTATTCTGATTAATTTTCAAAGAACTTGTCCCTCCTCAGTTTATTGTGAAGACAGAAATATCTAAGAAACTAGCAATTTTTTCAAGCACTTATGTGTTAATAAAAGCATGTTCAAATGGTTGTTGACAGTATCTATGCTGGAGCATCACAGTAGAAATATCTTTGGTACAAAGGAACCTGAGCTGAACCTCATCTTGAAGGATAATAGAAAATACTTCATCACTTAATTTTTTCTCTATGACATAGTCCCCAATGCATGAATCTCAGGACAACATTCATTCATTCATTCATTCATTCATTCATTCATTCATTTGTTCATTCATTACCATGACAATTTCTCAAGTCCCTATCATAGGCAAAGCCCTGGATTAGGTGTTGGAGGTGATACCAAAGTAACAAAAGAATGGTACCTATACTCTTGAAGTTTACATTCCATCATTAGAGCAATAATCTAGGACCCACAAGATAGGAATCAGCTTTACATTCCATTCCTAGGTATACTCCAATAGATCTATAATCGTATCAATGTTGGTACTCTTCCAGTGATGCTGTCCTCAATCCATCTATATCTATCTAATCTGTGTGACTCATATCCTCTCATACATCTGCCACAAATAATTCTTCTAAATGTTCTGAGAGTCTTCTTTATATTCTCTTAACAATTAATGGATAAACCATTATCTTACTATGTAATTTTGCTATCTCTTATACTTTACTTTTCTTCTTTAAAGATATGATTTCTCTCTCTCATCACATTCAACTTAGATCAATGTATACCATGGAAACAATGTAAAGACTAACAGACTGCCTTCTGTGGGGAGTGGGGGGAGGGAAGCAAGATTAAGGGGAAATTGTAAAATTCAAAATAAAGAAAATATTTCTTTTAAAAAAAACAGTGAATGGATACCCCTATAACCATCAATTTTTCCTTGTTCTCACTTCATGAGGAACATCTCTTCCCCAACTGTAAACATAATTTCAAAAAGAACCAGTTG
The DNA here is from genome assembly GCF_037893015.1 of Macrotis lagotis. NCBI lineage: Eukaryota > Metazoa > Chordata > Mammalia > Peramelemorphia > Peramelidae > Macrotis > Macrotis lagotis. The sequence goes on along the minus strand of NC_133659.1, from coordinate 138,027,370 downwards.
AAAAGTGAAAAATGTAGTCAATTAATTATGTGATTAGATTTATAGAAACTAAACTTCCAAAGCTTTAACTACCCTATATTTGAGGATATCTAATACTTTATTGAACCAAAAAAATAAGGTAACCCAGCTTAGAAATCCTAAAAATATACTTAAAATGAAAAACTAAACTGAGTATCTCCTTTCCAACTCTAATGTGAAAAGACCAGAGTATACTCTATGAAGTCAAATAGATTCAGAAAACTTTCTTTTTCAAAGATAAAAAGAGGACATCTTATGAATAAATCATAAGAAAGTTTCTGTATAAATTAATGATTAATTTAACTAATTTAAATCCATACAGAAGAAACTGGAAGGAAAGAACCAACTCACTCAAGCAGAGGCTAGGACACCTGGCATACTCATTGGAACTTACTATATTTAATCTTCTAATTTAAATACACATACACACACACACACACACACACACACACACACACACACACACACACACACACTGAGACTTTTTTCTCCTGTAGTTTGTAAGGAAAAGAACATTTTTAAAGTTAACGACATTTCCCCTTCCTCCTGCCTTCACCATATTCATTTGCAGCAGCCTCCAACCAATAGCATCCAGGAGCTCAGTTCTGTAAGAAAGCCACCATAATTCCCCAGTGATTACAGAACCAACAGTGTACCTGGTTCTTCTTGCTCCACGACAACTGGGAGCTTTTAATTCTTGAAAAAATGACATGTCTCAAATGAAAATGGAGTCAGTAATTTTGTATGTAAAACCTAGAACATTCAAGAATATTCACCTAAATAACCCCAATCCATGATGTCCTGAGAGTCATCATGTGCCAACACTGAAGAGCCTTGAGGTATTCTGAAAATAGGGAGTTCTTTCCTACTAAAGTAACTATAAGCATCCATCTATGAAACCTCTTAAATCATTTCCCTAGATATACAACCTCAAATACACTATTGCTGATATTATAAATAGATCCAAATACTTTGGGGAACAGTTTGAAATTCTTTGATAAAAGTCATTTAACAATTTACAATGTTTCAATCCAATGATTTCACTTTTAAGTACCCACCACCACTACCATCATCCCAAAAGGCATCAATATAAGAAAAATAATCTATATTTGCCAAAATATGTATAACATTTTGTGACCCTTACACACACACACACACACACACACACACACACACACACACATACACCCTAGAAACAAAGTGTGTGTGCATTGCTAGGAGAAGACTGAACCATGGTATGTAAAAGTTATAGAATGTCATTGTTACATAAGAAATAACAAATATGAAGAATGCAATAAAGCATGAGATCTAAAATGAATGAACTGATGCACAGCAAAACAATACAAAGTAATCAAAATAATGTAAATGAAAACAATTCTAAAAGGTGATTGAACTCTAATGAAACATAATAATGACTCTAGAGTATAGATTATGAAATATTTTCTTCTCTTTGGCTAAGAGATGGGTGTCTATAGATATTTAATATGGCATTCACTGTCATACAAAATTACTAGTTTACCTTTTCTTTCTATATAATATAAAGGGGTTCAATTGGTTGATGGAGTACAATATTGAAAAAGACTTTGATTAAAAAGCAAGATGTGTAAGAAGGTGGGACAAAGGATAGAGTGCCAGTCCTGAAGTTAGAAAGGCTCCCCTTCCTGAGTTCAAATCTGACTTCAGATTACTAGTTGTCACTTAACTATGTTTGCCTCAGTTTCCTGACCTATAAAATGAGCTTTAAAAGAAAATGGAAAACCATTCTAGTATCTTTGCCAAGAAAACATTGAATGGAGTCACAAAGAGTCAGACACTACTAAAATGCCTGAATAGCATCATCAACAAAAGCAATATACTTTAATAAAACTTTTTTATAAATCATTCCACAAAAAATAGATTAAAAACAAATCTACAAAGTAAAACTAGTTTCTACTTACATTGTTCAAATTACATACCTATTGCTATGAGAATAGTAAGCAGAAAAACAAAGAGATGATATAATTAGAAAGTTAATAGACATTTAATGTTTACTCTATGCCAAGTGCTCTATTAACTAGGGATATACAAGGGTTTAAAAAAGAAGAGGAGGGGACTGACATGAAATCTTTGTCTTAAAATAATTGTTGCTGTTCAGTTGTTTCAGTCATGTGTAACTTTTTTGTGACCCCATTTGAGGTTTTCTTGGCAAAGATATTGGAGTTTTCCATTTCCTTTTCCAGCTCATTTTATGGATGAGAAACTGAGTCAAAAAAGGTTTAGTGATTTGTCCAGGGTCACACAACTAGTAAATATCTGAGGCCAGATTTGAGCTCTTGAAGATGATCCTTCCTAATTTCAAGTCCAATGCTCTATCCAGTGTCATCAACCTGCCCCTTACAACCATAATAGACTTCAAAACCCTGAAAATGTCCCACTGAAATGTAAAGAATTCAGTTATATAATCTGAAATAAATTTTTAGCCATTAATGTCTGAATGTAACATTTAAAAGAACATTACAGGGGGGATGGAGCCAAGATGGCAACAGGAAAGGACCTTCTCTCAGTTGCTCTGGAGTAAAACTTATAAACTAAGGACTCTAACTACATTTTTGAGAGACAGAACCCACAGAGGGATCCAGTGAGGCAATTCTCCAAACCAAGGTAACCTGGAAAAGAAAGGAAAGGCTCAGCTCCACGGGGTCTGAGGGGTGGCCCACCAGAGAAGTGGCCCGCCAGAGCAAAGGAACTTCAGCCTCCTGGAGGCATCCCCAAGGTGCTCACAGCAGCGGGGACAGTTTCCTGACCTACACCCCAGGGAGCACCAGACACAACTTGGGGGAACAGCAGGGGACCTCTGCCAGAGTGAGCTGAAGCCCAGCTCTCAGGGCACACAGTGAACAGCATGGTCATGGCAGCCCAGATCAAGGAACCAGAAGCAGGCAGAGCTGGTAAGCAGGAGCCCCCAGGGCAAGAGCCCATTGAACCTAGGGAGGGGCGTGAAGAGAGAGATAGACTGCCAAACTCTGTCCTCTGCCCCTGGAACAGGACTCTGGGGTTCTGACCACATTCAGATCCTGATCGCAGTCTAGGCCCCACACAGAACAGCAGGCCCCCCCCACCTCAGCCCCATGGCAGAGGGGAGTGCTTATGGTCATTTGTAGGGAGGGAGGACAGAGCCTCTCACACTGAGATCCTTGTGGGGGTATCCCAAAAGCTCGGGAAGTACCCCAAAACCAGGCTCAGGCTGGGAAAATGAGTAAGCAGAGAAAGAAGAGGAACACCATTGAGAACTATTTTGCCTATGATCCCAAGAAGGATCAAAACATTCAATCTGAAGATGAGGAGGTACAAGCTCCTGCATCTAAAGACTCCAAGAAAAACAGAAATTTGTCTCAGGCCATGACAGAACTCAAAAAAAGACTTTGAAAATCAAGTGAGGGAGATAGAGGAAAAATTGGGAAAAGAAATGAGAGAGATGCAGGAAAAACATGAAAATGAAGTCAGCAGCTTAGTCAAGGAGATCCCAAAAAATGCTGAAGAAAATAACATGTTAAAAACCAGCATAGGTCAAATGGATAAAACAGTTCAAAAAGTTATTGAGGAGTAGAATGCTTTAAAAAGAAAAACTGGCCAGATGGAAAAGGAGATAAGAAAGCTCTCTGAGGAAAACAAATCCTTCAGACAAAGAACAGAACTCAGGGAGATTGCTGATTTTATTAGAAATCAGGACTCAATACTTCAAAACCAAAAGAATGAAAAATTAGAAGAAAAATGTGAAACATCTCATTGAAAAAACAACTGATATGGAAAACAGATTTAGGGAAGATAATTTAAAAATTATTGGAATACCTGAAAGTCATGACCAGGAAAAGAGCCTTGACATCATTTTCAAAGAATTACTACAGGAAAATTACCCTGATATCCTAGAAGCAGAGGGGAAAATAGAAATTGAGAGAATCCACTGATCTCCCTGAGAAAGAGATCCAAAAAAAAACAACCTCCAGGAATATTATAGCCAAGTTCCAGAACTCCCAAGACAAAGAGAAAATATCACAAGCAGCCAGAAGGACACAATTCAAATATTGTGGAGCTGCAGTCGGGGTCACACAGGACTTAGCAGCAACTACATTAAAAGCTCATAGGGCTTGGAATATAATATTATGGAAGGCAAAAGAGCTTAGTATGCAACCAAGAATCAACTACCTAACAAAACTGAGCGTCCTCTTCCAGGGGGAAAAAGATGGACTTTCAATGAACCAGGGGAATTTCAGCTGTTCCTGTTGGAATGGCCAGAGTTGAACAGAAGGTTTGCTCTTCAAATACAGGACTCAGGCAAGGCATAGAGAGTGAAGGAGAAGAGGAAAATATGAGGGACTTAATGATGATGAACTGCATATATTCCTGTATAGAAAGATGACAATGATAATACTCATACAAATCTTCTCATTTAATAGAGCAGGTAGAAGGAGCTTTAATAGATGAAGCACGGGAGAAAACAATTTGAAGATATATTGTGGTATAAAAATGGAGTCAATAGATAAAAGGGAAATGTAAAGGGAGAAAGAAAAAGGAGAGGAGGAATAGGCTAAGATATTTCATATAATAAGATTTTTCTTTATTACAATGAGCTATTGCAATGATATGGAAGGGGGGAAGGCAAGGGGGAATGAGGGAATCTTTGCCCTCATCAGATGTGGCTAGGAGAGGAAACAGCATATATACTCAATGGGGTATAGACATCTGTAGTAAGAAGGAGAGAAGGGGGACAGGGGGAAGGGGGAGCATGTGAGTGATGGAGGAGAGGATGGACCATGGGGGGGGAGAGTGGTCAGATATAACAAATTTTCTTTTTTACTTCTTGCAAGGGGCTGGGATTGGATGGCCTGTCCGGGACCATGGGGCAGGGTGAATGCTGGGTAAGGGATGGTATGTGGGTTTGGGGCCTCTTGGCCCCAGGGCTGGGGATCTGTCTGCTGCGCCACTCAACTACCCTACAGCAGAGACAGAGTGAAAGGAGAGAGAAAATATAGTTCATGGTAGTAGAGAAGTATGAATGGAGGGAGCTGTGATCAGCAATAGCAACGGTGGAAAAATATGGAAGTAACTTTTGTGATGGACTTTTCCTAAAGAATATGATCCACTCGCGACAGAGCTGGTGGTGTTGGAACACAGACTGAAGCACATGTTTTATTATCGTTATTTTCTGGGGGGTGTTGCAGGGCAAATGGGACTGGGTGGCCTGCCTGGGACCACACAGCTGGGTGATTGTTGGGTGTCTGAGGCCAGATTTGGACCTGGGTGCTCCTGGTTCAAGGGCCAGTGATCTGTCTGCCACCCAGCCACCCCTACTATTATTATTACTATTTTATTTTATTTGGGGTCTTTTTTTTGTTTTCTGTAGGGCGGTGGGGTTGGTGTGGCTTGCATGGGGTCACACAGCTGGGTGATTGGTGAGTGTCTGAGGCTGGACTTGGGTTCAGGTGCTCCTGACTCCAGGGCCGGTGCTCCATCCACTGCGCCACCTGGCCATACCTACAATTATTATTATTTTTTTATTTTGATTTTAGTCTTTCTCTCTCCCCTTTATTTTATTGCTTATGCGGGTCTATATTTTCTTGGGGGGAGGGAGTATTATGTTTGCTCTTAAACAAGAATATTTTAGTAATGTATAAAAAAACATTATTTGTACAAAATAAAAATAAATAAATAAATTTTAAAAAAGAACATTACAGAAAAACTAGAAAACAGTTTTTAAAATTACATGATCAAGATATCTGATTGTCTATGATTCAATTTTTCATCCAGTTCTTTTGGGATCATGTAGATGTAATCTTGATGCAGAGCAAAACTTTTCACCTCCTTCAATGCAATTGGAAACATTAGGAAATATGTTATTCTCTTCCTAGTTATACTCTCTTTGGTCTATGCTTGAATAAAAGGATTGAAATATTACAGCAGTATGCCTCCTGTTTCTTTGGGGCTCTAAAATTCTTCCAAATTCAATGTTCTTCATAATATTCACATTCTTTACAATATTTATTTGATGAAAAATCCACTAAATCCCAGCCAACCTATTCTGAAATTATCAAATGTTCATCCCAAGTAAGTTATTGTTGTAGGAGCTGGGTCTACAAACACAATCTTACCACTAATAATTTGATACTTACTAGCTGTGTGACTCTTGGCAAGATATTTAACCTCCCTGAGATCTTCTTCCCTCCTCTATAAAATAAACAGGTTAAATTTGTTGGCCTCTAAGGTCCCTTCCAATCCCTAATCCCTAATCCCTAGATAACTCTATGAATCTACTACATATACATACATATATGTATGTATACATATATATGTAATATATTGATTTCTATATGTTCAGCACTGTATTTCTTGTTTCTCCTTCATTCTCAAAGAAGACCATGGCATCAGGAAGGTAATACAAGTGAATTAGATTTAAGTAATGGATTATTATATAAAGTCTCACTTTCTTCTTTGGAGTCATCTGGGTCCAGTGGCCAAATATGGATCAGGATGACTGGAGATTATCCTGAATGCAGTGGGAGATCTTGTCTTTTTTAAGCTAGGGTTTTTAATAGGTCTCAGTTTAACTGAAGCAACTCCTGCTCATTGATTAAGGCTAGGTAAGAGAGAGATGGAGCAAATAGGCCAAAAATGACCACTTTTATCTAGTCCCTCCCCAACAAAAAAATCAAACCAACAGGGCAAGACCCTCAGTATTACTCAGTGATTAAGGCAGGTAAGAAAGAAAAGAAGCAAAATATAGCATCTTTTGCATAGTCAAAAAAAATAGTATTAGAGGGGAAGATCTTGAGGGTTTCTGACCAAAACAGAAACAATTGCTATTTCCATTCACTCTAAACCTGTTAGTGCCCAAACAATGACCAAGGTGGCTTGGCCTGAGACCTTTTGCTGGATAATGAAAGAAAACCAGAATGACTTTACTGGGGATATAGAAATATAATAAATAGCCACAAGTCTTTAAAAATTAAAAAGTCTATTCTAGATAAAAATACAAACCTAACACACAGCAAAAGTAAACAATATAGTATGGTTTCCATTTATCCATTCAGCAAACATTTGTAGAATTGCTACTATCACTAAAGCATTGAGTCGAACATCATACAAATAGTTAGTAGCAGAGCCTAAATATGAGACCTGATCCCTTAAATCCAAATCCCACATATTATGCTGCCTCTTAGAGTGGAAAGAGATTATAAGAATTAAAGGTGGGAAAAAAAGCCTAAAGTTCCATTTAAGTCAATTTACTAATTTTTTAGATGAAGAAATTACTTCTTGGCATGGTTAAGTGACCTGCTCAGGATCACAGAACAAGTTAAGTTAGAGGAGGTAAAAATATGAATAGGACTTGTTCCCTCTTCTCAAGGATGTACTAATCCAATTAAATTTTAATCTCTCAAATAGTTATTAAGTGCCAAGAATGTGTAAGGTACAATGTTAAACAAATTGGCAAATTGGAATAAGGTACCTGACTTCAACAATTGACAATAAACAATGAATAAAGAGAAAAAAGATATGCACATAAATAATTATAACAAATTCAAATAATGCAAATACAAACAAAAGGGTGAAGTAAAATATGAAAGATTCTGAAAAGGAAAAAATCCCTTCTAAGAGGAAGAAAACTTCACTAAGGCATTTGACCTATTTATTAGAATTTACCAAAGTTCTGTGTGGCTGGAAGCAAAATGCTTGAAAGTCAGCAGACAGATAAGATTAGAAAGTTAGATGGGAGTCAGATAATGAACAAAACTGAAGGTCAGTTAGGTCCTAAATTTTTAAGCAATGGAGTTTGTACTCTAATATTGATAGGGAATAGAAAGTCAATGAAAGATTATTTTTGCTTTTAAGTGAAGGAGTAATATAAAGAAAACAGATCATTGGAAATGCTAATCTGGCAGCAGTATAAAACAAGGATAAGAGAATGAAGGCAGGGAAACTAGTTAAGTTATTGCAATATTATTGCATATAATGAGAACTCAAAATAGTTCTTCAACAGAAGAAATGGAAGGAAGAGGAATGGATATGAAAGAGAATTATAGCAGTAGAATTGATCAGAGTTGGTAAATGATTGTATAAGAAAAATCAGGGGAATGGGAAGAAACTAAAATACTAAAGAACCTATTTGACTCCTATTAGTCATTAATATAGCACTTCATAGTTTGCCAAAACCTTTCACATTTTTCTCTCCTTTAGTCTTTATGATGATCATATGGAACAGAAATTAATTCAGAGATATTGAAGTCATTCAGATGAATAAAATGAGGTCCTGAGTGCTTAAGGGATTTGCCCAAATTCACATGACTAGAAAGAGATATAGCAGAGACAATGGTTGTTCCATTCTGTCTTGTTTTAACTCTTGTCACAAAAGGGGTCCTTAGTCAAGGATGCATATGAAAAATGTTTTGAGAATTTAGAACAAAGGAAAATGAATGAGTTTAAAAACAATGTGGAAGAGTTCATGGAGAAGATGAGATAAAGTCAAATCTTCAAAAGTAAGCAGAATTTGGATAGGGATAAAAGTACATAGAAGAACTCCAGGCAATGGAAACCAAAGTAAATTCAAATTGAGACATAGATTTAGAGTTGGAAAAAAAACTTCAGTCATTATGTTTAATTAATTCCCTTATTTTACAGATGAGGAAATGAAGGCTTAGAGAGATCAACTGATTAGTCCATGATCATGCAAGAAGTAACAGAGATGGAGGCTGAGGTATTGTTAACTCTAAAACCAGTGCTCTATCCATTAGGTCAGAAACAACTTGCTTAGAGTTAAAGGAAGAAGCAGAAACAAGGAATAAAGAATGGAGAGAAGATTTAAAGCTGGAAGGGAACTTGAAGGTCAGCTAGTTCAATCCCCTCATTTTACAGATAAGGAAATTGTGGTCTACAGAGGTTAAGTGAATTTCCCAGGATCACATAACTCAAATATAAATCCATATCCCCTAAATCCAAATCCAGCATATCACGCTGCCTCTTAAATATAATGGGAAGAGATCATAGTAACTTAACCAGGGTCACATAACGACTAAATGTCTAAGACAAGTTGCAGATCCATGTCTTCTTGTCTCATAATCCAATTCTCTGATTACCACAGTGACATTCAGATTATATAGGATTCTATAAATCAGACATGATTATAATTTTATAAGTCTTGCTAAATAGAAGTTAAGAGGTACAGCTAGGTGATGCAATGGAGAGAGCACCAGCCCTGGAGTCAGGAGGAACTGAGTTCAAATCCAACCTCAGACTCTTAATAATTACCTAGCTCAGGCAAGTTACTTAACCCCCCCTTCCTTACAAAAAAATAAAGTTGATGTTATTATCTTTTCTTCTCAAGAGCCTGTGCTTCATCCTTCTATTGCTATATAAATGTGAACAGTGCTTTCATAGAATATTTTTTCTTTAATTTGAGCAGTAGACACCCAACTGAACCTTATTGGCAATCCTTATGGTGAGGTTCCTCATTGTGCTAAAATGCTGAAAATAAGCAAACTAAATTAGCTACATCATTTAAAAATAGATTCTTTCTTGAAGAAAATACATCAGCAAGGGTCTTCCATTGGAAGTTTACTAACAGAATATAAAGGCTGCAAATCCAACCTATCTTGGGATGGTACCTTTTGAAATCAGCATAATAGAATGAATCATTTCAAATGTACAACTATCTCAAAGATTTTTATTCCACAATAATAATATTGCATTTGAAAGTCTTCTACCTAAGAAAGCTAACCCTGAGTGGAGATACACTGACTAATTATCTCTCATTCCAGTAAAATTCTAAAATGTGAATAAGCTCAAATAATATTAAAAAAAATACAATGTGAAACTACAATATGTGACTTCTAACACCTCAGAATTACACAAAAAAGTTGATCAGTATCCCACAGGAAATAGGAAAAAAGACCTCTAACACCAAGACAGGCAAATAAGTCTATAGTTTCTCAATCCAAATAGAAAATGGTCAGATAAAACTTACAAGACTGTGTGTCAAGTAACAAGACAGAGGTCCTCCAAAAAAGCATAAGAGTAGTTGTAAATCCAAGGAAAGGGTCTTCAAATCCCTGAGGACCAGAGACCATAGAAGTGACAGAGATAGGTGATTCAGGGACAAAAATTAATGAACTCATCTTAAAAACATTTTTCAAAAGCCTAGACACTTTATTTCAAGAAATAATAGATGAAAACTACCCAGATCTAGAACTAGAGATCAATGAGAAAAATCCATTGATCATATCCTGAAAGAAATCTCAAAATGCAGAATTCCCAGGAAAGCACAGCCAAAGCCCATAGCTCCCATATCAAAGAAAATATAGTGCAAGAATCTAGAAAGAAATACTTCAAGTATCAAGAAAACAAAGAATTGAACAAGACTTGAAGGTACTTAGTAAAAATAAGAGGAGATCTTGTCAATATAATATTCCATAAGGCAAGATATATGTATATGTAAATATAATATATATATGCTTTCAATCAATAATAACTTACCCTGTAAAGATGAATATAAAACTCTTAAAGAGTAAAAAGATTGATCTTTAATAAAGTAAAGGACTCTCAAATATTTTTGTGGAGAAAGCTTAAGCAAAATAGGAACTTTAAAATGAAAACAGATGAGACAACAGCAATAGCAACCAAGTAACCCAGTAAACATATTTGAAGCATCCGTGTCATGATGGATAGCTAACTGGATCTGAGTTCAAGTTGTGAGATCCTAGGCAAATCAGTTTGCCTTACTTTCTTCAACTATAAAATGGGAATAAGAATAACATGTATGGGAAGTATAGGGAGGAAAGCAAGATGGGGGGGATCTATTTCTCAGTTGTTATGAGAATCAAATGAAATTAAATGAAGATCAAGTAAGTATTAAATTTGTAAAGTACCCAGCATAGTTCATGGTACATAATAAATACTTAAATGCCTTTCTTCTTCTCTTCCCTTGAGTAATTGGAAATGGCATGACATTCTAGATTGACATTCTAAAAGGGAGAGAAGAAACAAGCATCCCTTCAGGACATTCATGTTTTCAACAGATATCGAGGGGTTAAATAAGAGAAAGAGAGGATCTGGGGACAAATTGATTCTTTTGTAAGGATTAATGAGAGGAAAGATAAAGAAGAGTAATAGAAATACATTTCTATAGAAAGGAAGAAGTGGATGAACCAGTGTCATTTCTCATAATGGTAGCTTGGGAAAAGAAGGGTATCCAAATGTGGAGGAAAGGCAAGGGAAGAGAGTGGGACATGGATCAGATGAACCTTTATGTGAGACAGGCAAAGGAAGGTTGAAAGGAATTTTCTTAGCATTAGAATAGGAAGAGGGAACAAGCTTCTAGCAATCTGCGTTTAACCATTATGCAATCATTTGTGTTAATCCCAAGACCACTGCCACTCCACCAAAGATCATTCTCCACTGTGATTTTTTTCCTATAGAAAATTCTTCTGAAGTATATAATATGTACCTTAATGAAAGTCTTTCCCCAAAATGAGAACTCAGGGCTATCAAACTGAAACAAATCACTTGCTTTATTTCATAGAATATCTCTTGCATTCTAACTGCTATAGCAATGTGAATAGTGCTAAAGGCAGTATGATTCAGCAACAGGAGAAAAACTTCTCCAAATGCAAAGAAAGGAAAATTTGGGATAGTTTCTATATAATTCACCTCCATTTTTCTATACTTGGAATCTCAGAGACTTAGAAAGTGGTGTCTCTCATTTGCATTTTGAGACCACTATGTGATTTATAAAATCAAAGAATCACAAAACTCAGCTTTGATGAAACCTCAGAAGTCATTTAGTCTAATCCTTGCCTTTAAAATTGATTAAATAGCATTTAGTCCAAAACTTTTAAGATCTTCTGAAAGAGACAAAATAAAAAGAGAGAGAGACTATATTAAGTACCATGTATCTGACACCATGCTAACCACAAGGAATAAAAATACAAGCTAAAAAGGGTAGCCTCTTCCAAAAAGTGGTTCATTGTTTTGCAGGAAGACTGGAAATATAAATTACTTCATGGAAGAGGGAGCTGTCTTAAAAAGGCAAGATTGAAGTGACCATAAATATCCTAGAAGCCTCCTGAAATGGGGATCCATGTCAGGGACATAGCAATTAGAGAGGAAGGCTCCTGGGCTGGAAACATTTTCAGGGTAATAAGGTTACTCATCCTTGATAAATGGTCATTCATCCCCTTCTTGAACTCCTCCCACTCACCAACCACACCTTTGATAGAAGGATAAGAGGAGAAACAAATCAACTCACTTTTGTCTTGCTATTAGTTATTCAGAAGCTTTTCCTGATGGAGAGTTATATCTATATCCCACCTTAGGGTTTATCACAGAAAATAGAGTAGAGAGCCAAAGCAGCTTCTTTCCATTTTAATAGCCATCTACATTCCCATTGTCTCCCAAAAGTCAATTCTAGATGTCCCTTTGCTTCCACCATAGCCCTTCAATTCTTCATATCAACCAAAGCATTAGGGGTGGGATCAACCCAGACATTGATCTGTTGATATAGATATGATGTCCATTATATCTATGTCCAGTAAAAATCTGCCTCTCCATAACATTTTTGCTTACTATTCCTAAAATTGCTCCCCAGGACAAAGTAAAACAAACTTTACACTTGATAATTGTTCAAATGACTGGAAATAACTATCTTGACCTTTTCCCCAGGACAAACAACTTTTATTCCTTGAAATGATCCTCATTCTACTCCATTTCCACTCCCCTTGCTATTCCGGACACCCTCCTCTGAACTCTGAATCACGGAATTTTAGAGTTGGAAAGGGTCTCAATAGTAATATAGTTCAACCCACACTTGAAAAAGAATTCAAAAGTGTTCAGTGTCTTCATACCAATTCAAATTAAATATAGTACTCTGAATAGGAAAAAAATGGAACTATAATGACCTTCATTCTGAATACTTTACTGATGCAACCCAAGATCATATTTGGTTTTTTGGACTTCTAAATCATACTGTTGACTTTCTATTGAATTCACAGCCTTCTATAAGTCCCCTTTTTTACTTGAACTATTATTTTGTCATGTGTCTCCTAACCCCAATTCTCTGCTTGTACAATTATTTTTTTTAAATCTAGAATAGGACTTCACATTTTTTCTTTATTAAATATTATTCTCCTCTTCTAAAATTCTATTTCAGTGTCTTCTCGTGGTGCAGAATGTGTTTGCTTCTTTGGAAAAAGAACTTCAAGCTCTAGAAGACCCTATCCATGAGAAAAACCTTTAAGTACAGTGAGTTAAAAAGCTGAATTCCTATTTTCTAAGAGCTAGTCCAGCTGAATTTGTAGAAGTTTAACAGATTAAACTTTGACAACTCTCAAAGACTTTTTTCCCAAAATATAGGTTTAAGACTAGCATCAGTGTTCTGTGTGAAGCGAACAGAACCAGGAAAACATTAACAGCAATATTGTGTGTTTAACAGCTCTGATGGACTAAACTCCTCTCAACGGTTGAGTAACCAAGGACAATTCTAAAAGACTTATGACAGAAAATACCATCCACATTCAAACAAAAAACTGAATTCTGAATGCAACCCAAAGCATACTATTTTTGCTTTTATAAAAGAATTTTTATTTTTTTCTCTCATGATTTTCCCCCTTTCGTTTCAATTCTTTTACAACATGAATAATATGGAAATATGCTAAAAGTGAATGTTCATGTATAATCTATTTCAGATTACTAGCTGTCAGGGGGAGGGAGGAGGAAAAAGAGGGAGGTAAAAGAAATGTGGAACCCAAAATCTTACAAAAAGATGAATGTTAAAAATTATCTTTGCATGGAACTGGAATTGGAAACATTGGAAAACATAAAATAATATTTAAAAGTGTGAGGGGGGAAGAATTAGCAGTAGTTAAGGGAATACTCATGCTAATTAAAGATCTCTAAAGTATTGAAAAGAAGAAGAGTATATTTCAATCTTATTAGATTTATCCCAGTTAGTCAGTTGTTATCTTTTTGGATTTCAATATTGTCATCCAACATATTAACCATCCCTCCTAGCTTCTTGTCATTTTAAATTTTGATAAGCCTTCTACCTATGTCTTCATTAAGGTCATTTATAATTATGTTAAAAAGAAATAGAGTAAAAAAATAATGTGGTAAATTCATCAAACACTGTCTTCTAGTTTGTTATTAATCTTTGTATCAAGTTGATCAACTAATTTTGAATCTAATTCTAGTAAATTCAATTTCCACTTTGAAGATTCATTTCAACTAGTTCTGAATAAATTTATTGTAATAATCTATAATGATGTCAAGAGAGACTTTGTCAAATGATCTACTGCTCTAGATATACTAATTTTATTCAGGCTCACTGACTGTAGTCATTCCTAGTCATTTTAATTTCTCAGACTAGCCCATGAACTGTCTTTGTCCTAAGGGAGTTCATTTTTTACTACTTCCATAAATTTGAAACACTGAGATTTTTGGACCTTTTTGGTCCTTGGCTTCCTGTGTTCAGCTATCTTTCATAATATATTCATCAGGTACTATATTTGGAGTCAGAAAGTTGTGAGTTCAAATTCAGTCTAGCTATGCAAATTATTAAACCCCTATTTGCCTCTGTTTCCTCAACTGAAAATGAGACTAATAATAATTCCTACCTCTCAAGATAGATACTATTTTATCTATCAAGTCAAAAGAATCAAGTGAGATAATATTTGCAAAGCCCAATGGTTGGCATATAGTAAGCACTCTATAAGTTATAGTTGTTATTAGTAACTATTATAATAGTGAACATTTCTTTTTATTTTTAGGGTTTTTTTGCAAGGCAAACAGGGTTAAGTGGCTTGCCCAAGGCCACACAGCTAGGTAATTATTAGGTGTCTGAGATCGGATTTGAAGCCAGGTACTCCTGACTCCAGGGCCGGTGCTTTATCCACTACACCACCTAGCCTCCCCAATAGTTAACATTTGTAACAGACTATGTGTCAGGTACCAGGCTAAGAACTTTATAATTATTATTTCATTTCACGCTTGAAGAAACTAAGGCAGACAAAATTAAGTGACTTGCTCACAGAGAAGGAAATATCTGAAACTGGATTTGAATTCAGCTCTCCCCAATTCTAGGTTAGGAGCTCTTGTCTGCTGTTCTATCTAGCTGCCTCAGCATCACCACCACCACCCCACCACAACCTCCACTACCATACCACTACCACTACTACTACTACTACTATAACTTGGTGTTACTTCCCTTATTACCTTCTCATTCCAGCTGCTATATATTTCAAGGAGGAGGTTTTTTAGGACTTCTATTCAAGGTAGCAAAGTATATAAATGAGGAAACAATAGAGGAGGTTACATTAGATTGTAGAAATCTTTATAATCCTAGAAAGATTCTTAAGTTTTCCTTTCAAGTTATAGTTCCCAGGCTTTACCTGGTTGACCAAGATCTGCTTTTAAAAACAAAAAAGTCAAATTTCTTTACCTATTAAAGGTTTTCAAAGCATATTTCTCACAGCAAACCTGTAACAGAAGCAGCACCAGTATCATTACTTCCCATGTTACAGAAGAGAAACCTGGAGCTGAAAAGCTAACAAACATGTTTGACATAGGATTAAAATTCAGATCTGATTACAACTTCACCATTCTTCTCTACTACATTTAGCTACTTCCCACAGTCTATATTTCAGAGCATTCAACTCTTTGCAGTTCCTAAATGAGAATGCCATCTTCTGTATAGTACTCTCTGGGATATGACCACCTGGAAATGTTAAATCAAACTGCCTTATCTGTTCCATAATGCCCATTTCATCTGTGCTCAGGTAGAAATCTTTTTGGAATTGCCCTTCTATTACTTTCACAATCTCAAAGCCTATAGGAACCTGAGAGTTGATTGAGTTCAATCCTTATCTGAATAGGAATCATCTTTACCATATCCCTGACAAATAATGATGCAGACTTTACTTGAAGTCATATAGGAATGAGAACTCACTATTCTTGTGATGTCTTATTCCATCTTTGTGTAACTTAAATCATAAGGAAGTTTTTCCTTCTATTGATTAAAAATATCCTTCTTTGTAATTTTCATTTAGTACTCCCAGTTCTAACCACTGGGACCAAAGAGAATTAATCTAATCTCGCTTCCACCTGACAGTTCTTCAAAAAATTGAAGACAACTATTATATCCCTCCTAAGTCTTTTCTTCTCTATGTTAAATAACTCCATTTCCTTTAACTCATTGCCTTTAACTCATATCATGCTACTCAATTCCTTCTATGTATACTTCATAATGATTTAGCTAGCCAGATATTTCTCTACTTTCCCTACTGTGAATTCCTTATCAATAAAAAGGAATAATAAATATGAACATCAAAGATAGCATTCCCATCTTCTCAAAAATCAAATTTATTTAGCCAAACATAGAGGTGACCCACAAAGGTCACAATGGATAACCCCTTTCCTTATATTATATATCTCTATGGCATTTTCCTGACTCCATCAATCTAATTAGTAATCTAGTTTTAAAAAATAAGATTAGTCTACTTTGACTTTTATTGATACACCTATACTAGTTCTTAGAAGATACTATTTTGCTTTCCAAATATAAAGATCATTTCTTTAATAATATATTCTAGAATTTTATCAGTAATTAAAGGCAAGCATATAATCTAAACTGAAGAGTCAACCTTCTTCCTTTTGAAAGTCGGGGCAGCATTTTTTCATCTCCAATTTGAGGCACCTTTATCATTCTCCATAATTTTTTTTCAGCCAAAACTATACTTTTCATGTTATTTCCCTGGAATTCTTCTGGATTGATACGCATTACATATATATTCATCAGCTTGTTCCAGGCTATAGCATTCCTGATGTTCTCACAGAACAATACATATTCTTAATATTCATTATCTTGCTACTTTGTCTTTGCATCAGTTTTAGAAATATGAGCTAGCTGATACCATATTGAGCTCTAGACATTTCCTCCTTTTTCCCATTCACCTTAATCACTTGTGTTTGTGTCAACACTATTACTATTTTGCTTGATTTCCTGTAAAACCTTAAGCCAGAGTATCCTCCCTATATTTTCTCTGAAATCTTTAAAATCATCTTATCTAAAATTTATAGGGTACACTTTTCTGATATTAACTTCTTATAAAGAAAAATTTAATACAGTGCATTCAATTCTCACATTTCATATCATTCTTACTTTGACAAAAAAATTGTTACTAAGCATTACTATGTCTAGGAAAGACTCATTCTCCAGATTCTATATTTTTGGATTGAAAGTTATTAGCAAGGTTAGTCAAGAATTTTTCAGTTGCTTTGCTTCTAACAGATGTCCCATTACAATTTTGCCCTGTCTGTATGCCAACTTTATGGTCTCTATCAGGAATAGTTGTCTATAGTACTTTCTTCAAAAAACTGATTCTTTCTCAATCCTTTGATCTCTATGCAAATGCTATTTATCAAGTTTTAAAATCTCCCTACCATATGGCCCTCTTTATTAAATCCCATTCTTTTTTTAAAATGCATCTCAAATACCATCTTTCACATGGAGCTTATTTTGATGTATCAATTGCTAGTGCCTTCTCTTCTAAACCATCCTGTATATATATTATTTATTTGCTCTGTTTTTATGTTGCACAGATATATTAATGTTATACACAGATGAATTTAGCTATTTTTGTCTCCTCCATTAGGATATGTTTCTTTGAATCTCTTTTCTTGTTGTACTCTAACACATTGCTTAGTACAGAGTAAGCATTTTTAATTTTTTAACTAAATTTTATCTTTTTCATATTGAAAGCTTTTTTTTCTACCCTTCACCCTTCAGGAGAAAAGAAAAAAGAAACGTTTATAATGAAAAAGCAACAGTCAAGCAAAATAAATATTCCCATGTTGACCATATCTAAAAATGTGTCCCATTATGCATATCAGTCTATTACCTATCTATTAGGTGGGTAGCATCCTTCATCATTCTTCTCATATTTCTCTGAAATGATCTCTGTTCTTAAAGTATCATTGTATTCCACTATATTCACATACTATAACTTGTTGTCATTACCATAGTAGGTGTTTAATAAACACTTATACTTGTTGATTGATCAATTCCCTCCTTCCTTTTTTTAATGGTTTTTGCAAGGCAATGGGGTTAAGTGACTTGCTCAATGTCACACAACTAAGTACCAAGTGTCTGAACACGGATTTGAACTCAGGTCTTCCTGACTCCAAGGCCAGTGCTCTATCCACTGCACCACCTAGATGCCTCTTGATTCCCTCTTTCTACTTTGTATTCATGGGATCATGAGATTTAGATTTATCAAGGACCATAACCAGTTCATTCAATTCTCTCATTTTTCAGATGAGAGAATTAAGATTCTAAGCAGTTAAATGATTCATTCAAGGTCACAGGTGAACTTAAAATACTAACAAAAGTTGACATTTATGTAGTACTTTAAAAGCATCTTACAAAAATTATCTCTTCTAATAATCCGATGATCCCAAGCTTCTTCCAAAAACAAAGGTCCATCTTTTTAATACAAATATTTTATCAATGTTTTTGTATGATGGTGAGATGACATAGATGTAGCTACAGGACACTGGACTTAGTCTAAAGACAGGAAAACCTAAATTCAAATCTAACCTCAGACATTTATCAGCTGTGTGACCCCCAGGCCTCTAATTGCCTTAGTTTCCTCAGCTATAAAATAATCATAATAATAGCACCCACCTCCCATGACTGTCAGAGGATCAAACCAAATATTTGTAGAAAACACTTCTCATGTGCTGGCACATAGTAGGATCTATATGTTTATTCTCTTTTCAACAACATAGTCACAAAAAATTAAAAATAAATATAATATAGGAGTTAGTATAGAGGTGTATAGTAGCTATGAGCAGGCAGCAACATTTAACTAATGAGGAACTTCAAAGAATGGAAGAGCTGTCATCAAGAAACTGCAAAATAATCAAATAAGATAAACTGGTCACAGGGTAAGAAATGACAGCTATCAGGAAGCCCAAGTACTCCACTGGTATTCTTGACCTGTCAGGAGGAAAAGTCCAACATATGGGGTGGACAGTGCTGTGATAAACTTATAGAAGGCCTTAGTTCAGAGTCACACAGGATGGAGAGGTTTTAATTTGCCTTATTGGAGAAATTGTCCAAGTCATTAAGATCATAGATCTATTTGAGCACTTTTAAAAATCTGTATATACTGAAATTATATCTTCCATTTAAGTAGAAGAATCAGGATTTGAACCTTTGCCCCAAATCCAAGCTCTTTCCACTATGCACATTGCATCCATATGCCTACTGGTGGCTAAATGGTGCATTGCATAGAGGACTGACCCTGGAGTCAGGAGGACCTGAGTTCAAATGTGATCTCAGATACTTGACACTTACTAGCTGTGTGATCCTGGGCAAGTCACTTAATCCTGATTGTCTCACATGCAGAGCTATCTCCAAGTTATCTTGATCCATATCTGGCCACTGGACTCAGATGGCTCCAGAGGAGAAAGTGAGGCTGGTGACTTAACACACCCTCATTCAAACCCAATTCACATACTTTCCATGGTATCACCTCCCCAATGTCATGGTCTTCTTCAAAAACAAAGGAGAAACAAAAATGTGTAGGTAGACATATATTTCTCTGAAATACAGTACTATTCCATTGCCCTTTTCTTAATATATCTGTTTTTTGCAGGTTATATGATTCTATTCTCCAGTAAAGAGTGACAAATTTCAGTGAGGCCTTCAGACCATGATTACTGCTTTATATTATCTGAACTTTGAACATTTTAAGTATAGATTTTAAAAGTCACAAATATTACTTTTTCATTCATTTTCGCTTTGTATCTTACAATGTCTTGGATTTTTACATTTAAAGATATTTTCAAAATGCTTATTAACATTTTGAATTGAATATATCCCTTTGAATTACTGAATTTTTCCTCAGAAATTTTTTCTTTTATTGTCACATCTTCCATTCTCTGTTATGTTTGCATTCATCTTCTGATATTTGACAAAGAAGTTGTAAGTGAGTAGTTTTTCTCTTTTCCTCTATTTTTAGTTTTCAATAGTTGCCAATACAACCCATTCCTTTTTGAAAAACCTATCATTGCTATGTCAGAGTTACATTCCAGAAATCCAAATCTCATTCTCTGATACAATGATATTCCTAACTATTCAGTTCTTCTAACTTCATAGCTTTTCTGTAGTCCCTATCTTCAATATCCAGCAGTGAAGAAAATATTGTTCTTCCTCTGGGACTTCAAGTTGCACAGTTTTCTGGTGGTGTATTTTGTATTCAAAAATATCACCATAAATAGATTGTAGTCCTTGGGTTTAATCAGTTTTGGAAGGCTGACTATTACATCTATGATTAACTCTTCAGGATAAAATACAAATTATTTAGGACTTTAAAGCTCTTCACAATCTACATTTGTTACACATGGTACCCTTAGCACAAAGTCCACATGCCAGACAAATTGACTAACTTTTTATTATCTATATGTGATACTGCATCTCCCATCTCCATTAGGCTGTCTTCATACCTGAAATGCACTCCCTCTTCACTTTTATCTCCACCTTTTGTGCAAGTTCCTAGAAAAACCTATCCTGATCATGCAATTTCTTGTACCCTCCCTCCAGGAATTATTTTGTATCTATTTTGTATGTATTTTACACTGAATTTTCAGTGTACATGGTGTTTATCCCATTACAACTTAACCTCTTTGGGGACAAAGACTGTTTCATGTTTTTGTCTTACCACAAGCAGCTAGCATAGAGTATGAAAACTAGTAGGTGCTTAATAAAAGCTTATTCAAAAATGAATAAATGATTGAATGAAGACAATGCCTCTCAATAGTTTGTGTTAGGTTGACTAGTGAATTTCAGGCAATAGAATATATCTGTTTTTTTTTTTCCTGTGGCCAGAAATAGATATCCTTGGAGGCATTTGAGAAACCACATCATTTGTAAAAGTAAAAAAAGATCCTCTTCAGAGGATCCAAGAATCATCCTCTTGGAAACCAACTATATTTAATATACAAGTAGCTAATTGTTCACTGCTGTGTAAAAAAAGAAAGACAGATATGGCATAATCTCTGCATATTACTAAAATGTTCTACTAAAGCTGCTTATCTGATGAACTTCAGTTTTCTACAATTCTAGATGTTAGTTCATGCCTAATTGCCTGTTTGCCATGGCTACTGACTATCTTGAGTGCCACCTTATGAGGAATTGTTAAAAAGAACTTTCTTAATCATCAGTTTTTCCACCTTTTCTTTAGTTTTCTCATCTTTTCTCCATTTATCTGGAACTACTCATCTGTGGTATGACTGATTTGTAATTAGACAATTCCTTCCAGAGTCCTAATGCCAGTAATAATTGCACTTAGCTTTTATCTGCAAGATCAACTAATAAAGAATTATGGATGTCTAAACATTGTTCACCTATTCTCAATACTGAACAGGTGAATATTTGAAAATACGTTGCCTCTTGACTATGCAGTCATTTTGGTTGGTTCTGTTGAGTGAGTGACCCATATATGGTCTAGTATATCAGACCCACTGTCCCAGCCATACCTCAATTTCATTCTCTATCATCTTATCAGTCATTTTACAGTTTCAACTTACATTTCAACTTCCATTTCTGGAATTATAATTAAATCAATATTGCCACTGCTATTCTAAAGAGAATTTGATCTATTTCACTCACATGCCTGTGATTTTCTAAACCAACCTATCTTTCTTTCAAGCTATAGATAGATAGATAGATAGATAGATAGATAGATAGATGGATGGATAGATGGATAGATGGATGGATATAGATATATATTGTCCTCCCTTATTAGAATGCATGTTATTCAAGGGTAGGACTTTCTCTGCTTTTGTTTTGCATAACCAGCACTCAACAGTAGTTGGATATAGAGTAAGTATGCAACAAATTCATTTTCATTCATTCATTATTCTCATAATTCAATTAACACATAGTTTAAAATTTTAATGCTTCATATATTCCCTCTTTGACTCAGTTGAATTTTCACTGAAGGACTAGGAGAATCAACTCCCAGCTGTTGATTACCCAGTTCTGATAAATGAGGTGTCCCAGTTTGATTGCTTTTAATAAAACATTCCACTTCTCTGGTAGGGAAAAAAAATCATAGTAAAAGTCAATTCTGTCTTTAAGGATAAGTGAGATATGAACTAAATAATATCATAATTAAGTAGATTTAGAATTGTCTGTTTAATTAAAGACTTGATGACCACCTTGAAAAGATGCCTTCAGTAGGATGACTGCCCTTGGTTCTGTTCTGGTCAAAATTTTTTACCAATGACCTTGATGAAAGCATAGAAGTCACGCTTATTAAATTTTCAGATGATATAATGCTAGACAGATAATATATTGGATTATAGAATTAGGATCCAAAATGATCATGACAGTCTGAAAATATGGGTTGCAGCTAACAAGATGAAATTTAATATGATGGATTTATGTAGGATGCAGAATATTAGCAAGAATAACTTGGATGCAAGCAATAGTATTAAAGATATCATCAAGGAGATGTTATTCCAGGAAAAAAGAAGATGGGTTTATCAAGTAGTAAGAATAAGGAATAACAGAAGAATAGCCTAAATATTTCACTAGTTTCTGTGAAAAACCCAGTGACCCAGATCATATTTCTAGCACATTGAATAGGTCCTCTGTAGATGAGCTATGGAAAGACTTAGTGAGTTTTGATCTATGGTATTTGCTTCAGTGAGATCACAAATCCTCACAATGCTCAGTGTTTT
Organism: Macrotis lagotis; assembly: GCF_037893015.1. NCBI lineage: Eukaryota > Metazoa > Chordata > Mammalia > Peramelemorphia > Peramelidae > Macrotis > Macrotis lagotis. Next base: position 138,004,585 of record NC_133659.1, on the reverse strand, counting down.
ATGTATGTAGTACCTGACTTTTTGTTTGTTTTAAGAATTCTTTTCAAGAGCAAGAAAAAGAAAAATGCTTGAACCCCTAATTTAATACACTTCTCATAATATTCTGTAATTGTTTTCTGCTGAATATGTTATTAAAGAATATTTTAACTTGAGCCCCTTGAATCAGAGTTCTAAATTCTTAAGCATTTTGAGAACCACTAAACCAGTAACATATGGCTCTCAATTAAAAACCCTATGAGGTACACCAAGGCAAGTATTATCTCCATTTTACATTAGAGGACACTGAGGGTCAAAGAAGTCAAGCAACTTACTTAATATCAAGCATTAATAAAACTGTATTATTACTTTGACACTTATTAAATGTTATCTCATTGTTACAGGAACTTCAATCAATTAATCTTCCATCTCGTTATTTTCATAACTTCTTTCAAGATTTCTGGAGACTTCTCCTCATCTCCCATTCCTTTCCATTCATTTAATTTTTAGAGATACCATTCACATTACCATTATCTAATCTGTTTATATCTACATGTCTCCATCCATTCAAATGTGAACTACAGGAAAAGGACTCTTTTTTTCTTTGTAACTCTTAGCATAGTGTCTGCTACATAAGTATTAAGAAAGTGCATTTTTTTATCAATTAAATGCTACTCTTCTGGTCCCAAATCTAGTGTAGCTATGATTTCATTATAGAGGCACTTTGGAGAAAAAAATTCATTAGTCAAGTGGAGGAATAGATAGAAAATAGTTCTTGTGAAAAAGACCCAAATGGTGGGGTTTTTAAAGTTATTTGTCCACTTAAACTGAATCAGCACCATGTGAAATCATCACCAAAAAAAATCTAAATAATCTTAGGAATCAATAGTTTTAAAAAAAAGTGTCCCAAAGGTCTTAGTGAAGCTTTTCCTCCATTAGACTCTTGGGATGCTCTGTATATTATAGAGAACAGGGGCAGTGATAGTTCTGTTATACTAGATCACTATGTTCAGTTCTAGATGATATTTTTTGAAGGGACATGTTTGTACTTATGGGCATCTAAGTGGCAAAATGAAGAGAGTACCAAGTCTAGAGTCTTTCTGAATTCAAATCTGACCTCATTCACTTATAAGCTATGTGACTCTGGACAAGTCACTTAACTCTGCTTCAGTTTGCTCTTCTGTAAAATGAGCTGGAAGATGAAATGGCAAGCCACTCCAGGATCTACCAAGAAAAGCACAAATGCGGTCATAAAGAGCTAGATGTGGTTGAAAAATTATTAAACTAAAAATATATACTTATTTAGTGGACATTCAGGATAATAAAATTCAAAACTTCATTTTTCAAATGATTGAAACAATTGGGATATTTAACCTGGAGAAAAGAAGATTGTCGAAGGGAGAAATGAAAGTTAACATAATAACAATTTTCAAACATTTAATGGATTTACAATAGCATGAGATCAAAGCAAGAGCTATAAAAGAGGTTAGAGGTCAACTAGTCCAACTCCTCATTAGAGAAAATGTAATTGAGGCCCAGAGAAACGAACTAGTTTTCAGAGATCACTTTAAGTGATTAAGTGGCAGAGCTAAGATTTGAAGTCCTGTGATCCCGCGTCCTCTGCCATATTGATTGCCATCTAAAAAACTAGATTTGTCTTTCTTGACCTCAGAGGGCAGAACTTATTATTGTTCTTTAGTCATTTTATAATTATGTCTGACTTTTCTTGACTCATTTGGGGTGTTCTTGGCAAAGATAATGGAGTGGTTTGCCATTTCCTCCTCCAGTTCATTTTACAGATGAGAAAACTGAGGCAAACAAAGTTAAGTAACTTACCCAGGGTCACACTGCCAGTACAAGTCTGAGACTAGATTTGAACTTCAGAAGATGATTCTTCCTGGCTGCAGAGCTCAATAATCTTAAAATTTCAGCTTAATGTTAGGAAAAACTTCCTAAAAATTAGTTGTCCAAAAGTAGGATGGATTGCCACAGATTGTCACCATCTCTTCCATCACATTCAAGAAAAGATTGAGAAATTGTCAAAGATGTTACAAAGGTGATTTATGCTTTGGGTAAGAGTGATAATTGTTGGCATATGAGATTCCTTCCAATTCTTTGGTTCTGTAAAGCTCAGAGGTAAGTAAACATGGTTATGCCATGCTTAAGTGAAGAGAACAAACTCCCTAAACAATCTGGAAGCAGGTTTGTTCACTGGAAAACACCAGCTCAATGAGGTCTGTGACCAAGAGGCTTATTCATTATCAGCGATAAGAAGTTGCTATTGATCAGCCACAGCTGCAGCGGCAGCAGAAATGTGCTAGGCAAAGAACAGAATGCTGAGATTGCCTTTGGAATACTAAGTTCCAGACTGTGAATGTAGATGAATTACCACAGAGCTCAAAATAGCCAATGGTGGTAATGAGAATTATTCTCTGTGATAGCTCCGATTGGATTAAAACTCCAGGATATTCTCCCATTGCCTTCCTTTCAACTGTCACACACATAGTGACTGTCCTTGTGGCACAGTAAACAGGCCCACCTTCCTAGACCCAAGGGAAAAAGCTAATCCTTGCCTGTGAGGCCATCAGATAATTATATTGTCCTATAATGCAGTGCTGCTCAGAAAACAAATTGCTCATATTTTACTACTATATAGTCAGAGCATTTAAGATCATTCTGAACTTAAGAATTGTAAGAAGTTTCTAATTAGGAACCATCTTGTAACACTAAGAGTTCAAATGTAATGACCTACTTGCCCAAATTTTTGCTTCCTACTATCCTATCATTTAGAAAGTCTAGAATTTCTCAGAAATGCTCACTTTTCCTTTCCAAGATCCCTTTGCATAAAAACTTCCACTTTAATTCTAATTACTGACTTTAATTCAAAATTCATGAGTTTGTTTCAAAAGTGTCATTAAGGGCATTAACAAGCTTTGAGTTGGAGGATGTTATTAAGATTCAGGCTAATAACTTACTGAGACAGCCCAGATGATATTTCATTTGACTTTTGGTTCTTAATCACCAGCCCTGCCCTTTCACATGGATATAAGAACTTATGTCACCATGATCCAAGTTTTATTTTTGTCAGACTAAGACTTCTAGTGCCAACAACAACAACAATAACAGAGATAGAAAGTGGACCTGTAATTTCACTGGTATAAGGAACTTCTGGATGAGGAAATGCCATCTACCAATGCAAGTGGATTCTCTGAAACTTACAATAACAATAATTCATATTTCTATAGCCTTTTAAAGTTTGCAAAAAGCTTTACCATTTTATTACTTCATTTTATAGATGTCCTTCAAAATTTATAGATATCAATAATTATCTAGGTCACTGAGAGGATGGAACATTCAGAACTACAGCTAACATGTGTCAGAAGTGAGACTTGAATCCAAGTCTTCCTGACTCTGGGGACTATGCTCTATGCATTACCCTAGTGGTGATAAACTCAGCTAGAAACACACTAAATCATACATAAGGATCCCTACAGCTAACATAGTAACTTAGAAAGCCAGATATTAAATATGATTTATGTTCCATTACATTTCTATTTCATTAAATATTTCCCAAAATTTTAATCTGGTTATTGCTTCACTCCAGAGTATTTGTGACCAAATGGTCTATAGCTGTGTGTTTGACACTAGTGCACTACAATATATTATGTCTCATGGACGACAATAACAATAATTGCTAACATTAATGTAGAAATATCAAGGTTGGGAAGGTCATTTATCTTAAAAGAATATTCCCAGATTGGGAATCACAGAATTTCAAAGTTGGGAGAGATCACTGAGGTCATGTAGTTCAAAGTATACCTACAAAAAAAGAATTACATTCCAATATACCTTAGAAAATACATCATAAACATAGGACAGAGATATGTTAAAGAACCAATGAGACACTTTAGCTATTCAGAGTTTTGTTGGAGGACCTCTCTCTAATAAAAACAGAGTAATAGATGTCTTCTTGACATGACAATGAAAATTTTAGCTTTCAAAAGATGAATGAAGCAACAAACAAAATTCTATTCTGGATCCATACTGGACAATATACTTATCAATATATACAGTCATGGTATCATCTCTGCAATCCTTAATCACATATATATGATTAAAAAAGGTTCCATGAAACAGGATTCCCAATTCATCCAGTCTTGGGAGCAGAACCAAGAGAACGATGTACACATTAACAACAACCTTGTGAGATGAACAATTCTGATGGACACAATTGCTCTCAGCAGTTCAGAGAGCTAGGACAACCCTATTAGACCAGCTATGGACAATGTTATCCCCATCCAGAGGAAGAAAAACAAAACATAACAAACTCCTTCAGACTCTGAACACCACATCCACTTTTTTAAAAAAAAAATCTCATGTATTTCTTTCCCTTAATCTTAATTCCTCATATCAAAAATGACTAATCTGTAAACATGCTAAATACAAATGTGTATGTACAATATTAAAGTGGCAGTTTGCTGCTGAGGAGAGGGGGATGGGAAGGGACTCTATGACTTTGACTTCTCTTTCTTTGAAACTTAAAAATAAACATTCATATATGAATGATGAATGTTGAAAAACCTTGATAACATGTGTTTGGGAAAATAAAATATCAATTTAAAAAACTTCCAGAGAAGGAAAACTCACTCCCTCTGAAGTCACCCATTGCACTTTTAGATGGAAGCTCTAATTGCTGGAAAATTTTTCATTACATCAAACTTAAGTATACCTTTTTGCAGTTTCCAGCCCTGTTCCTAATTCTTCCTCTGGAATCAAACAGGAAGTCCCATATATATTCTACACAATTACCTTTCAATGGCTTACTTGAAGACAGTTATAATAATATCCTGCCCCCATCCTTAGTCTTTTCTTTTCTAGCCTAAGCAACTCCAATTCCTTAACCTCTTATGCTTGTTTAGCACCTGGACTCAAGGTCCTTTGCTGTTCTTACTTTCTTCTTAGTTACTCTCCATCTTTTCAAACCCCCCTTCTAAAATATAGTAGCACAGAAGCAAACATTAGAGCCCAAATGTGGCATAGATAATCACAAGATATAGTTTCATCTCCTTCAAGGAGGTACTAGAGCTAGCTTGAATCAAGCTTTGAGAATATATTATTGAAATCCTAAAACACTACTAATCTGAACTTGATTTATTGTTTTGTTGATTTGTAGACTCAAGAAAATGAGGGAGAAAATGGTAATGATGGAGATTAAATGCCAATGTAGTATGTCCACATTTTGGGGAGGGAAGCTAGATGTTTAAAAGCTACTAGCAAACCACTTACCATTAGACCTATTCTTCTGAATCCTTTGAAATCTACCACTTCAAAATCTAAGGAACTTGTTAATCTATGCCTGCCTTTCCTTGCCTTCTTTATCACAGATTCTAAGAGGTAGTGGTAATTTCCCAAAGATTTACATCATCTTTAACCCAGCAGCTAATTCCTCCATGGTGGTGGGAATTAGATCCAGAATAAAAATTCTGTTTGTTGGCTTATTCATCTTGTGAAAACTCAAATTTTCATTGTCATGCCAAGATGTTAACTGCAGATTTTGTTACAGAGAGGCTCACCAGTAAATGTCTGAAAAACTAATCTCCTTTATTATTTCTATACCATGCCTGTGCTAGCTAGGTCTATGATCTGTTTCCTAAACATTTCATCGCTACTATTCCTTTTTGTCCAGTGGTATGTAATATATTCTGATGAGAGAGATCATTTCTTCTCCCACTGACCTTTATCCCAAATGCTTTCCACTACAATTCTGGGATTTCTTTCTTCTTTTTACCTATCCTCTTTCTTTATAAGACAGTACACTTATCCACATGTATAGTCAAGGTCTCACCCCTACAAGACTCAGTAACACATAAGAAGTCAAATATGGATCCAGGCAATAGCATTCCTAATTCATCTTGCTTGTTGTAACATGTACTATAGTATACCCACAGCCAAGTCCTCCCCACTACTATTTCTTTCTATTGCTCTAGTTACTTCCTGATAGTAAGAGACATAATGTGACTGATTTCTTTTCCACAGATGCTTAATACAGCTCTAGCCATGACCTTTCGTTTAAGCTCAAGGCTCATATCTTCATTGTCTACTCAGATGTTTTGTCACTTCAGACTCAATATATTCAAAACTGAATGTGAATTGCTTTCTGTCAGGGATAGGAGGGATGGAAGAGCATAAGGAGAAAAATATGAAACTAAAACATTACAAAAATGATTGCTGAAAAACTATCTGAATATAACTGGAAAAATAAATATTAAAATACTAAAAAAAGAGAAAAACTAAATATGAAAATTCTTCTCTTTTGTTAGGGGTTTATAAATTAGGAGTTTGTCTAAGTTTGTCTATATCAAGAAAGTATCCTTTAAGAATGCAATTCCATTCAATTAAAAAAGAATCTATGAAATGCTCCCTACGGACCTGAATATCACTTTATTTTCCCACCTTTCTTACACATGTATTTTATACCTCTTCAAATTTCTATTATAGCAGAGATTTTATCTTATTTAAATTTAATATATTCCCTAGAATCTATTGGGATGCAAATACATGTTTTGTTTTGTGTTTTGGGGTTGTTTAATTGAACATTCAAGGAATCATATGGTACTGTCTAAAATCAACTGAATACAAATCTTCAGACTTTGAAATAATGTCCAGCAGCTACTAAACACTTTGTTTTACAAATTTAAAAAAGGGATTTCTATTGACTTTCTTGGAATTTAATAAAAATCTACTTTTAATTTTTTTTAAAAAAACTGAATTAGGGACAGCTAGGTGGCACAGTGGATAAAGCACCAGCCCTGCAGTCAGGAGTACCTGGGTTCAAATCCGGTCTCAGACACTTAATAATTACCCAGCTGTGTGGCCTTGGGCAAACCACTTAACCCCATTTGCCTTGCAAAACAAAAACCTAAATTATCTCCATCAAAATAAATCTCCTCACAGCTTTCTATGTTCTTGTCAATGGCCCCCATGGTTCTCTCAAACATTCAAATTTGAGACTTTGGCATCATCAGTGGATTTTTCCATCTTCTCCATTCAATCAATAACCAAATTCTCCAAAATAGTTCTTAAATATTCTCCATTCAGACTTCAACCACATTCAGGACCTTTTCACATTAAAATTAGTTTTAAGTTGTATGATTCTTTTTTGTTTTAGGTTTTTTTTTTTTTTGCAAGGCAAATGGGGTTAAGTGGTTTGCCCAAGGCCACACAGCTAGGTAATTACTAAGTGTCTGAGACCGGATTTGAACCCAGGTACTCCTGACTCCAGGGCTGGTGCTTTATCCACTACGCCACCTAGCTGCCTCCTGTATGATTCTTTCAAGCTAGTCTCTCTGACTATGGTTTCTCCCCAAAGCTCTATCCTTCATAATGTCAGACTAATCTTCCAGAGTTAGGGATTGAATCTGTGGTTTCATTGATATAGGAAATTCATAGGTAGGGAAGCTTCCTCTACTAGTCCACATCAGAATCTTTTATGCAATTTATAGATTTAAAGATCTAGCTAGATTATTGAGAGATCAAACAATTTGCCCAGGATCATGCATGCTCCAGGATCTCTGGGGTAGAACCTGAAGCCAGATCTTCCTGCCTTCAAAGTAAGATCTCTAACCATTATTTGACACTACCTCTTGTTGTATATATGTAAATGTATGCACATTATATATAAGGAATGAAAAGTCATTTATTAAGTTTTTACTATGTGGCAAAGACTATGCCAAGTTCAGGGAATATGAATATAAAAAAAGAGACTCTCTGACCTCAAAGACCTTATAAGATCATATATAGGGAAGTAGAGGCAGGGAAGAGAATTTTGGTTTGGTTTGGAAAATTGGAGAGATTGGAGCGACAGGGAGGTAGATTTTTCAGTAAGCTGGGGTAGTATTGATTTTGGAAATGAGGAAAGTGGGCAATAGGGAATGGTATAACAAAGATGTTCAAAAGATATGCATGTTGTGCAAAGATGTCTAGGGAATAAAATGAAACTTGGATGCATATATTCAAAGTAATTTTGGGAAGAAGAGTACTAATGGCTGAGAAAATCAGGAAAGATTGATAAGTATTTTGAATGAGTTTTAAAGGAAGCATGAGATAACAGAGAAATGTATATTTTATTTTAAAGGCAATAGGAAGACATTATTGTTCACCAAATAGGAATGGTCCTGTACTTTTGTACCTGTGGGAGAAGGATGGATTAGAATGGGACAAAATTTAACATAGGGAGACCAGTTGGGATGCCTGGAAAAGTCAACTAAGAAAGAGGTGAGGAGGTCCTGATCTTAGAGTTAGATATGAGAAGAATGAAGGGATCAGATGTTATAGATTCAGAGGAGGCAGAAACAAAATATGGCAAATGATTAGATAGGTGAGATGAAAGAGAGTTAAAGAGTTAAGAATAATGCTGACGTGGTAAACCTAGGTTAATGGAAGAACTATCATAATTAATTATATATTTTAATACAAATTTGCTAGCTTTGTGACTCTGGCCAAGTCACTTAACCCTGTTTATCTCAAGTGGCATACTCCTTTATCTTAAGGCTAGTTAAGAAATAAGGCAATAAAATGGCCTCTTTTACCTAATCAAAAATAATCAGGCTGAGAGGAAAAAATCCTCAGGTTTTCTGACCAAAGGAGAAATAATTGCTATTTACTTTCACTCTGAGTAAATCAGGGTCCAAATAATAACATGGACTTGGACTAGAATATATTGTTGGTCAATAAAATGAGATATTTGGTTACAGAAATAAGTGGTTTCACCACTCCTTAGTTTATGTAATGTAGGAAGCTACCTGCCACACCTGTGATTATAGTTGACTCTGCATCAAAACACCTTTAAAAGAGTAGATGTTTTCTAATATTGGTATTAGAAACAAATTAGTTAGCTCTATACCACCATTTCCATAGTGGATGAGAATGCCTAAGATCATTAAAGCAGAAAGGACTTTTAATATAGCACCTTTCTTCTTCATAATTAGGAAGCATGTTATAGTGGAAAGAATGGTGAATTCTGAGTCAAGGAAGCTAGTTTCAAATTCCAATTTTGTCATTAACTACTTTTGCAGTACACCTCTCTGGGATCTTTTAGGTAAGGACCTACAAAATAAGATTATTGGACTAGATGGCTCCTGGGCTGATTCTGTCTTCAAACCTATAATATTATATGCCAATTATTCCAAATTCTAAAAAAAAAAGTTTTGTTTTCTGGGAGAGATATGGGGGGGGGGATGGAGTGAAGATAATTGCATATTTTCCTTTAATAATCTGAGTAGTAGCCCAACTAATGACCTCATTTTAAATTTCTGGACTATGGGGTATTCAATCTTTTATTAAATTCTATGTGTGTCCTTGCCAAGTTTTTGTTGGGCAATGCAACCCAGAGGAGCTGAAAGGTTGGACACCCCTGGTCTAGACTTAAAAGTTTCTCTTGTTAGTAGCATCAACCCTAGCCACCAATAATTTACAGAATGGGACCTTTAAAACAGGATCAGCTGGAAAGCAAATCACACAAAGAGCTCACTGAAGGGAATGCTACAGATTGCAATTTTGTAAGACTCTTCCATACTACAGGATTAAGTTTTCCCTTGCATATTTTTTGTGTCACTGAGGACAATGTACCTAGATGAGAAGAGTCACATTGATTGGTCTGAAGTTAGGAGAAATAATTAAAAATTTCAAATGCAATGTAACCAAACCAATTAAAAATCATAAACTAGAAATCCCCAAGTCCTCTACACCCTAGAATGGGCTGTGTTGATTCAGTAAACCAAATGAGTCCACTAATAGAGAGCTATTACATTAAAAAGGATGGATTTCTAAAGGATCAAAGGAAAATGATAAACCAAAGCAATTACTGTTCCACAGGAAACCAAATCCAGCTGAGGCTCAACTCACTAATTAGCAAGGAACTATAATGACTCAAGGTCTCCAACCTTCCCTTTCCCTGTAGGAGACTTGAATTCCTACTGGATTTGTCCATTTCCTTTGCAACCAAAGGAAGGATTAAATAGTTATCTTTTTTCAGGACTCTACAGCACAGGTTTCCAATATCTTATTATGGCAAAACAAAAAAGTCTTTTGAACTGAAATTCCCAAGGCCAAACTGTATAGTTAGAATCGTTTATCTCTAGCCTGAAGTTTAAAATGTCAATGAGTTAACAGCATTTATTGAGCATACAAATGACATGGAGCACACTATGATAGGTACTGTGGGAGTTTGGGAAAAAAATAGATGTAGAAATAGAGATACTTCCCCAGAAGTCCTTACCATTGACTAAGGAATATTAGATGAGCATAAACCAATATATAAGGTGTGTCTAAAAAAGTGGTAAGGCTAGTTTTCACATGTGACTTGTAGAATCAGGTTTATATGTCTCTAAAAACTATGAAGCTATAAGATAGCTAGGTGGCCAAGGAGTGCCAGATCTGGAAACAGGAAGTCTTCCTAAAATTAAGACTGGCTTCAGACAATTATTAAATGTGTTTCACAGGGCAAGTTGCTCGATTCTGTTTGCCTCAATTGCCTCATGTGTAAAATGAGCTGGAGAAGGAAATGGTAAACCACTCTAGTATCTTTGCCAAAAAAAAAAAAACCCAAATAAGTTTATGGATGTGACTGAAAATGACTGAACAGCAACACTGACCAGAGAAACTGGACAAGCATAACTCAAGATAATAAGTAGGTGCAAAAAGAGACAAATTTTGTTTTCATTTGTATATAGAATCAAGCTTACATCTCTACCTTACAATATCAAAATTATAACTAAGATGGGTAACTCAATCTATCATCAACAATTGCCTCTTGTAATCACAGAATTCACAAAGCTCAAATAAGCGAAGTTTTGTTTACAGTAAATGAAAAATCATATGATAGAGTTTACGAAAATAACACCTGCCAAATAAGTCACTTTTCGCCAAAGAATGATATAGTCACAAACTGTTTAGCAATTGCACATACCAGTAATTTCATTACCCTAAGATAAAGTTCAGTGAACTGCTTGCTCTCAGTGATTTCTGAAGGGTGATAGACAATCAAAGAAATTCTTTAGGATTGAAGAAAGAAAAATATGTGATTTTTTTTTAAAAGTGAGAGTCTGCAAAATATAGGACAGAATGTTATTCTATCAGAATCCACAAACGTAGAAAAGGAATGGTTAGGGGACTCAGAGAAAAAGAAACATTGATCTGAAAGAGCCAATATGGCTTCAAGAATAAGTTGGGAAAGAGTAACCTCACTTTCTGATGAGTGAAGTTAAGTAACTTCCTCAAGGTCACCCAGGAAGTAAGTATCAAACATTGAACCTGAACTCCAGTTCAATTAAAAGAGCCATTGTACTATGCAATCACCATGATACTATGCTTATTTTTTACTGCTCTAAAATAATAAACATTTCCTTTTCTTTATCAGATATAAGGCTAGAATCAATAGCCCTTCTCTTCAACAACTAATATTGCCTGGGTCCCAACAACATATTGAATAATTGCTTGAATTTTATTCTATTTTTATTTATTTATTTTTTAATATTTAATATTTATTCTCATTTTGTACAAATGGTTTTCATGCATTAATAAAATATTCTTAAGAGTAAATAAAATACCCCCTCCCCCCAAAAAATATAGACCTACTTGAGCGATAAAGTAAAGGAGAGAGAAAAAAATTAAAATTAAAAAAATAATAATAGTAATAATTGTAGGTATGGCCAGGTGGCACAATGGACGGAGCACCAGCCCTGGAGCCAGGAGCCAGGAGCACCTGAGCTCATAACCGGCCCCATACACCCAACAATCACCCAGCCGTGTGACATGCAAGCCACCCCAACCCCACTGCCCTGCAAAAACCAAAAAAAAAGAAATAAAACCCAAAATAAAATAAAATAGTAATAATAATAGGGGTGGCTAGGTGGCAGACAGAGCATTGGCCCTTGAGCCAGTAACACCTCTGGGTCCAAATCTGGCCTCAAACACCCAACGATTACCCTGCTATGTGGGCCCCAGGTGGGCCACCCAGCCCCATTTGCCCTGCACCCCCCCAAATAATAATAATAATAAAAAATGTGCTTGAGTCTTTGTTCCAACACCAACAACTCTGTAGTGAGTTGGTCACATTCTTAATGATAAGGCCATGGCAAAAGTTACTTCCATATTTTTCCACTGTTGCCATTGATGATCTCAACTCCCTCCTTTTGTATTTCTCTACTACCATGTACTATATTTTATCTCTCCTTTCACTGACTCTGCTGTAGGGTCACTGAGTGGTGCAGCAGACACATCCCTGGTCCTGGGGCCAAGAGGCCCTAAGCCCCCATACCACCCCTTAGGCCCAGCATCTACCTGGCCCTATGGTCCCAGACAGGCCATCCAATCCCAGCCCCTTGCAAGAAGTAAAAAAGAAAATTTGTTATATCTGACCACTCTCACCCCATGGTCCATCTTCGCCTCCATTACTCACATTCCCCCCTTCCCCCTGTCCCCTCCTACTTCTTACTTCAGAAGCCTATACCCCATTGAGTATATATGCTGTTTCCTATCCTAGCCACCTCTGATGAGAGTGAAGATTCCCTCATTCCCCCTTGCCTTCCCCCCTTCCATATCATTGCAGTAGCTCATTGTAATAAAGAAAAATCTTATTATATGAAATACCTTGGCCTATTCCCCCTCTCCTTTTTCTTTCTCCCATTACATTTCCCTTTTTTCTATTAACTCCATTTTTACTCCATATTTTGTCTTTGAATTCAGCTTTCTCCTGTGCTTCAACTATAAAAGCTCCCTCTACCTGCTCTATTAACTGAGAAGGTTCATATGAGTATTATCAGTGTCATTTTTCTATGCAGGAATACATGCAGTTCATCATCATTAAGTCTCTCATATTTTCCCCTTCTCCTCCAATCTCTATGCTTTACCTGAGTCCTGTATCTGAAGATCAAACCTTCTGTTCAGCTCTGGCCATTCCAACAGGAACATTTGAAATTCCCCTGGTTCATTGAAAGTCCATCATTTTCCCTGGAAAAGGACATTCAGCCTTGCTGGGTAGTTGATTCTCGGTTGCATTCTAAGCTCTTTTGCCTTCCAGAATATTATATTCCAAGCCCTACGAGCTTCCAATGTAGCTGCTGCTAAGTCCTGTGTGATCCTGACTGCAGCTCCATGATATTTGAATTGTGTCCTTCTGGCTGCTTGTAATATTTTCTCTTTGACTTGGGAGTTCTGGAACTTGGTTATAATATTCCTAGGGGTTGGTTTTTGGGGATCTCTTTCTGGGGGAGATTGATGGATTTTCTCCATTTCTATTTTGCCCTCTGCTTCTAAAATATCAGGGAAATTTTCCTGTAGTAATTCTTTGAAAATGATGTCAAGGCTCTTTTCCTGATCATGACTTTCAGGTATTCCAATAATTTTTAAATTATCTTTCCTAAGTCTGTTTTCCATATCAGTTGTTTTTTCAATGAGATATTTCACATTTTCTTCCAATTTTTCATTTTTTTGGTTTTGAAGTATTGATTCCTGATTTCTGGTAAATTGATCAATCTCCCTGAATTCTATTCTTTGTCTGAAGGATTTGTTCTCCTCAGAGAGTTTTCTTATCTCTTTTTCCATCTGGTCAATTTTGCTTTTTTAATGCATTCTTCTCCTCAATAACTTTTTGAACTGTTTTATCCATTTGACCTAAGCTGGTTTTTAGCATGCTATCCTCTTCAGCATTTTTTTGGATTTCCTTGACTAGGCTGCTGACTTCATTTTCATGTTTTTCCTGCATCTCTCTCCTTTCTTTTCCCAGTTTTTCTTCCAACTCCCTCCTTTGATTTTCAAAGTGGTTTTTGAGCTCTGTCATAGCCTGAGCCCAATTTCTATTTTTCTTGGAGTCTTTAGATGCAGGAGCTTGTGCTTCTTCATCTTCGGACTGAGTATATTGATCCTTCTTGGGTTCATAGATAATGTATTTCTCATTGGTGTTTCTCTTGTTTCTCTGCTTGCTCATTTTCCCATTCTAACCCTGTTTTGGGGGTGCTTCCTGAGCTTTTGGGACACTCCCACAAGGGTCTCAGTGTGAGGCTCTGTCCTCCCTCCTGGTCTGTGAATGACCACAAGCTCCCTCCCTCTGCCACGGGGCTCAGGTGGGGGGGGGGGGGAGGCTGCTGTTCTATGGGGGGGGCTAGACTGGGATCAGGATCTGAATGTGGTCAGAGCCCCAGAGTCCTGTTCCAGGGGCAGAGGACAGAGCTCTGCAGTCTCTCTTCGCTACCCTCCCTCAGCTCAATGGGCTCATGCCCTGGGGGTGCCTGCTTACAGCTCCTTGGCTTCTGTTTCCTGGATCTGGAATTCAGTGCCCTGAGGGCAGGGCTTCAAGTGCTCACTCTGGCAGAGGTCCCCCCTGCTGTTCCCCCAATTTGTGCCCCTGTGCTCCCCAGGGCCGTAGGTCAGGAAACTCCCCCGCTGCTGTGAGCCACAGCTCCCAGCACCCTGGGGCTGCCTCCAGGTCGCTGAAGCTCTTTCCCTCTGGCGGGCCACCCCTCTGGCTGGCCGCCCCTCCGATGGGGGGGAGGGGGGGAACAGCCTTTCTGCTCTTTTCCAGGTTACCTTGAGTAGGAGAACTTTCTCACTGGGTCCCTCTGTGGGTTCTGTCTCTCGAAAATTTAGTTAGAGTCCTTAGTTTCGAAGATTTAGGAGAGATTGCCTAGGACAGGATCCATTCTTGTTGCCATCTTGGCTCCGCCCCTTTTCAATTGCTTGAATTTTAAAGCAAAAAAGAAAATGCTACTTGCCACTCTGTCCACAAATTGTTGCCTTCTTTTTTAATTATTTATTTTAAGCTGAAATATGATTTATTCATTTTGTTATTTTTACACTGCAGGCTTTGTTGGATGGTATGCCCTGTATTCCATCCCTCTGTCCTACAATCACCAAAATTGAACATTACTTCGTAACAAATCATTTAAACAACAGTAAAATAATCCAATCTTAACAATATTCACAACATTCTATCCCCATTATTTTGTGTGCTTCTACCAAGAGGAGATATATAATAGGGAGGAACCAGTTCTAATGATAGAAATAATGAAACTTGAGTAGGGAAGAGGGAAGTGACTGCTGATTTATAGTTTGCTATCATTATTATTATTATTATCACAATAGCAAGCATTTATATAGAGCTTAATTTTTGCAAAACACTGATCTAGAAAGGAAAATCCAGGCAGAGTCTCATATGCATCCTAGATTTTGATAAGGAGATTTCAAAGTGTTCAGGAAAAAAAAAAGATTGATAAGGGTCCCAAGGATTAATATTTAAAGGCAACAGAAGTCAGTTTGGCAAGTATGGGAATTGATTAAGAATGAAAGTTTAAAAATACAAAGAGAAACACTTCCAATGAAGAAGAAAAAATAGGATTTATCTGAACAATGTGGATGCCCAGGGAACTCTCCAAAAAACTTAGATTTCAAAAAGAAATGAACGTAAGATGGAAGGAAGGCTAAATAAGACAGAATAAATATAAGGTGGTAACTAATACCTGTTTTGGGAAAATGTCACTAGTGCAAAATAAGTTGAGGGGGGCAGGGAATCTTTTTCTTTTGGAAAAAAGATAGATTACAGAAAGTATTGGGGAAGATGAATAGTGATGATAAATGAAAAAAGAGAGAAGACAAAACTGCTCAATCTTTATGAGGCAGCTAGGTATTACAGTTGCTAGAGCACCAGAAGAATCAGAAAGACTAGAGTTCACACATGACCTCAGACATTTACTGGCATGAGGGTGATGGTGGGCAAGTTACTTATCCTTTTTTTGTCTAAGTTTCCTCATCTGTGAAATGGGGAAAATAATTGCACTTGCCTTCCAGACTTATGAATTAACTGTAAAACACTTAGCATGGTGTCCAGTAAATAGTAATAACTACATAAATGTTATGAATAGTTGTAGTTGTAGTCATTTTCATAGTGGTAGAATGTTTTCTCTGCCAAGAAGAAAGACTCCCACACTGAAAATAACAGAATAAAATCATCAAGATTATAAGGTATTTGAAAACCATGACATGTGATGAGATAGTAAGAAATCAACTAGTTGATCCTGATGAATTCAAGTTTGTACTGACAAATGATTCTGATTTTCTATCTGCACTGTTGAAGACTCAGGGACATGGATGAGGTATCACAATACTGGAGAAGTACATATGTTGTTCCAATTTTCTACAAAGGAAAGAGAACAGAATCTATAAAACAGTAGTGAGTTCAAATCCTATGAAAATTCTAGAATAGATCATTATGGAGACTTTTGTGAACAATTATAAAAGAAAATTGTTATTACAAAATGATAGCCTGATTTCAAGAACAGGTCATGTCAGACTAACCTTATATTGTTTATTGAAAGAATTACTAGGGGACAGCTAGGTGGCACAGTAGATAGAGCACCAGCCCTGGAGTCAAGACTTCAAATCCGGTCTCAGACACTTAATAATTGCCTAGCTGTGTAGCCTTGGGCAAGCCTCTTAACCCCATTGCCTTGCAAAAAACAAAAATAAAATTGCTAAAAAGTTGTATTAGATAAGGGTGATGAAGAGATTAGAGCCTACATTTTAGCAAAGTTTTTGATAAAGTATCTCATCCTATCCTTGTATACCTGATAAAATAATAAGGATTAGATATTAGTCAATAATACAAGTAGAATTGGTTGGATGATCAAAGAAAAGTTGTTAATCATTCAATATAAATCTGATGAGAAGTCTCTAGTGGGGTATCCTCTGGATTTATGCTTAGCCCATTCTATTTAACATTTTCCCAGCAATTGGAATAAAAATATAAATGGAATTTTCATCAAATTTCAGATAACACAAAGCTAAAATGAGTGACTTAATACACCAGATGTTAAAAAGCAGGATCCAAAAGGATCTTGACAGGCTACAGAAAGGTTCAGCAAACTATGACTCACAGGCTAAATCCCTCATGAGCCAAGAATTTTTTATATTTTTAAAATTTTATTCAAACATAGCCATATTTATTAGTTTATGTCATGCTAAAAGGCAGAATTGGGAGTTGAGTAGTTGCAAGAAAGTCAATGTGTAGCACAACCATTGCTACTCAGTATATGATAAATCTCACTGCCATAGTTATAACTCCAGAGTTGTTTTGGGTTCCATGTGTATCACAATATTGTGATATACCAGTATTGACATATCAGTGCATATTCATAATATCAAAACCAAAAAAAAGGAAAAAAGAAAAAGTTGTACTGCAATTTTTAGAACTGAGACCTGAGATTGAAATTTTTTTCTGAATGAGAACCACCCTCAACCATTGAATAGATTTGAAATTAGATATTATATAGATTAGGTAAAGTTTCTTTTTTTTTTAATTTATTTATTTTCATTCATATGCACATGCATATTTCCTAAGTTACAAACTTTTTCCTCCACCCTCCCTTCATGCTCCTCCTTTCCTCAGCAGGAAAGTTTAGCATTTTACATACATATTTTGATAAACATGTTTACAAATTAGTAATTGTTATCATGAGGAATTAGGATTAAGGGAAAGAGATACTTAAGAGATAATTTTTATAAAATGTTCATAAGATTCAGAAGGGTTGATTTTTTTAGTTGAGTTTTGTTTTTCTTCCTTTGGATAGGGATAACATAGTCTATATCCAGTTAAATACAGTTGTCTTAGCTCTCTGGACTGTTGTTGTGGATATGTATACATTGTTCTCTTGGTTCTACTCCCTTTGCTCAGCATCAGATGCTATAACTCATTTCATGCTTCTCTGGAGTCTGACCACTTATGGAATATTATAGAATAATAATATTCCACAATATTCATGTACCATAACTTGTTTAGTCATTCCCCAATTGATGGGCATCCCCTCAATTTCCAACTCTTTGCCACTACAAAAAGAGCTGCTACAAATATTTCAGAACATGTAGGACTTTTCCCATTTGTTATGATTTTTTCTGGATATAGACCTAGAATTGGAATTGCTGGGTCAAAGGGTATGAACAGTTTTATTGTTCTTTGGGCATAGTTTCATATTGTTCTCCAGAAGGGTTGGATCTGTTCACAACTCCACCAGCAATGCATCAATGTCCAAATCCTCCCACAATCTCTCCAGCATTGATCCTCTTCCCATTTTCTTATCTTGGCTAACCTAATGTGTGTGAGATGATACCTCATTATTGTTTTAATTTGCATTTCTCTAATCAATAGTGATCTGGAGCATTTTTTTCATATAACTATAATTTCTTCATTTGAAAACTATCTGTTCATAACCTTTGGCCATTTATCAATAGAGGAATGACTTGTGATCTTATAAATTTGATGCAATTCTCTCTATATTTTATAAATGAGACCTTTATCATAACTCCTAGTTGTGAAGACTGTTTCCCAGCTTTCTGCTTTCCTCCTAACTTTGGCAGCATTTATTTTATTAGTGCAAAACCTTTTTAATTTAATATAGTCAAAATCATTCATTTTGTAATTTATAATGTGCTCTAATTCTTGCTTGGTCATAAATTTATCCCTTTTCCATAGAACAGAAAGATAAGAGTATTTTTTGGTCTAATTAATTTATCTGTGGTGTCACTCTTTATGTCTAGATCTTGTACCCATTTTGACCTTATTTTGGTATGGGGTGTGAGATGTGGATCTATGCCTAGTTTTAGCCATACTATTTTCCAGTGTTCCTAACAATTTTTATCAAATAGTTAGTTCTTACCCCAGAAGCTAATATCTTTTGGTTTGACACATAGTAGATTACTATAGTCATTTACTGCAGCTTCTTTTAAACCTATCCTAATCCACTGATCCATTATTCTGTTTCTTAACCAGTACCAGACAGTTTCAATGACTGCCGCTTTATAGTATAGTTTTAGATCTAGCAAAGCTAGGCCATCTTCCTTTACATTTTTTTTTTCATCAATTCCCTCCCTATTCTTACCCTTTTGTTGCTCCAGGTGAATTTTTTTACTATTTTTTTCTAGTTCAAAAAACTAATTTGGTAGTTTGATTGCTATGACACCGAATAAATAATTTAATTTGGGTGGAACTGTCATTTTTATTTTATTAGCTCAACCTAACTATGAGCATTTGACATTTTTCCAATTATTTGAATCTGATTTTATTTGGGTGAGGAGTAGGTAATGTTTCTTAATGAATTCAATTTAAAATTACAAAGCAAAGCAGTGTTTAATCGCAAAATTTATACCAGAGTAAAGTCAATTTGACAATAAATTCACTTTATGTTAATCACAAGTAGTCAAGATGCTTTATACACTTCTCATGCTTTTAAAAGTTAAAACCAGAAGTAAGATATGCATTCCCACACAAATTTACATCAGATATATTTTCCAAAATCAACTATAGTTCCAGTAGCAGTCTTGGGACTTCAACACAAATACAAAATAAATGTCCATGTTTCCAAATCCATTCAACCATGCAGCTGAGGAACTTCCACCTAACTTTCAAGTGGAAGAGATTGATCAACAAAGCAATGATATCCTAAAAGACAAATATCAAGAGAAGAATATAATATAATTCTATATATGCCTTCCAATTGATGAATATGCTCAATTAAAAAGTATACTCATAGATTGATTTCAAAATTTGGCAGTACCTATTTGAGTGAAAAGATATTTTCAAAAAGGAAATAGATAAAATCTCATTACAGATCAGCAATAGTAGAACATTTGCAATCAATTTTGGTGATAGGGAACACTGAATTTGAATCCCAATTAAGTGAAATATTATGTCCTCCCCCCAAAAAATCCATTATTCTCATTAGTAGATCTATATTTAATGTACTACTTACTACTATTATAGTTTGGATTTCATTAATAAAAAATTTTGGAAGTTTGTTTCCTCTTTTGTTATATAGAAGGCAGCTAGGTGGCACAGTAGATAGAGCAGTAGATCTGGAGTCAGGAAGACCTAAGTTCAAATTCGACCACAGAGACATTTAGTAGCTATGTGACACTGAGCAAGTCACTTAGCCTCTATTTGCCTCAATTTCCTTATCTATTATAACACCTGCCTCCCAAGGTCATTGTGAGGATCAAGCAAGATAATAATTATAAAACACTTAGCAAAGTACCTACACTAGCTTGCCCTTTATAGAAAATGTTTGCTAACCCTTGATCTAATCTAATAAAATGAAACTCATTAGGGACAAATATTTAATCATATACTTCAGTATATAAAAAAAATCAACTTCACAAGCATAAGATGGGGGAGATATGATTGGACAGCAGTTGTTTTTTAAAAGATCTGGGGGTTCTAGTGGACTGCAAGTTCAATATGAGTCATCTATGGATGTGGAGAATAAAAATTCAATACTATTTGGGTTGTATTGAATTGGCATAGTTGCCAGGAATAGGAAGGTCAGTTTCATGACAAAACTATGACAGAATAGGTTAATTCTGGAGATTGTATTCAGCTCTGGGAACCATATAGAGCCAGAGATAAACTGGAGACTGTCCAGAAGACAGCCATCAGATGAATAAACAACCTGAAGTTTTGATCATATGAAAATCAGCTGTTTATTTAAAAGGAATAGCAGTTATACTTGATAAATGTTCAGTTTCAAGTGAAAGTATCATTTTTATTGTCTGTGCTATGGAAAATCTTGTTTTGTTCTATTAATTGAAAATAAAATAAATTTGTAATAAAAATAAAATTAAAAATAAAAGATCAGTTGAAGAAACCGGACAGATTTAGCTTGGAAAAGAGAGGTTTCAAAGACAATTATAGCTGCCATTAAGTGTTTAAAGAACTGTCTTGCTATATTCATGACAAAGGGCAGATGCAGGAACAATGGTGGGAAGTTTCAAAGAGAAACTTAAAAGACATTACTGTCTTCTTTTTTATGCACCCTTCTTCGAAAAGCATGGAGTTTTGAGAAGAGGAAACTATGCTGGACAAACTATCCAGTTCCTACTTAAAACTCAAAATCTTTCTAGGAAAGACTAACAAGAACTTTGACTCTACACCTCAGTCAAGGTCATCACTGAACTATAAGGAAACATAAGAAGAGGATTCCATTGTCATATAGGTTCTGAGAGAGGTCAGAGGAAAAGAATAAATACATAAGACATGAACTGTGCTAAGCACATTTATAAAAATTATTTCATTTGATCCAATAGGATCCAATAACAAATTTTATTATCCCTTCTTTACAATTGAGAAAACAGAGACAGAAAACTCCTATCTGACAGACTCTGTATTCAGGGTCACACAGCTAATAAGTATCTATGGTTCAGTTTGAATTTGGGTCTTCACAACTCCAGATTCAACACTATTGACTACAATACCTAGATGTGTTGTTTTCTTATTATCAGAAGTAGAACCAGTTTTCCTAACTCCAAACTCAGTATTCTTTCTATTAGAACATATTATCTGTCTTCTGGAGCACATGAGTCAAGTTATTCAATGCAATGAATATTTTTACAATATTCTATGGATGTTTTAACCATTCCAATCTTGTGTCCCCAGGAAAAATAGTCAGGAATTACTATCACCAACAACAATTATAGGTTCCACTATTTTCAGATAAATCTTTAGGTTCAGGCATGAAACTTTTATCTCTAATTAGGCATATCATAACTATGCATTCCTATTCTGATATGGTATATACACTTGCTTTCCTCTTCTTCTAGAACAATGCCCATTCAACCACTCCAAGCTGACAAAACTCGAGTATCAGTTCATTCTCCTTATAAAGTTATGGGAGGGGGGCAGAGCCAAGATGGCAACAAGAGCAGATTGTGTCTTAGGCGCTCTCTCATAAATCTTCAAAACCAAGGACTCTAACTAAATTTTCGAGAGACAGAACCCACAGAGGGACCCATTGAGGCAGTTCTCCTACTCAAGGTAACCTGGAAAAGAGCAGAAAGGCTCTGCTCCCTGGGGTTGGAGGGGTGGCCTGCCAAAAGGGTGGCCCACCAGAGCGAAAGAACTCCAGAATCCCAGAGGCAGCCCCAGGGCACTGGGAGCCGCTGCTCACAGCAGCGGGGGAGTTTCCTGATCTATGCCCTGGGGAGCACCAGGCACAAATTGGGGGAACAACAGGGGGACCTCTGCCAGAGCAAGCATGTGAAGCCCAGCCATCAGGGCACACAGTGAGCAGCATGGCCACCCTGCAGCCCAGATCCAGGAAACAGAGAAGCAGGCAGAGCAGGTAAGCAGGAGCCCCCAGGCATAAGCCCCTTGAACCTAGGGAGGGGAGTGAAAAGAGAGAGAGAGAGAGAGAGAGACTGTCTATCTCTGCCCCTGGAACAGGACTCTGGGGCTTTGACCACATTCAGTTCCTGATTGTAGTCTAGGCCCCACCATAGAACAGCAGGGCCTCCCCCCACCTCAGCCCCGTGGCAGAGGGGGACGTGTATGGTCACTCACAGACCATGAGGGAGGACAGAGCCTCACATACTGAGATCCTTGTGGGACTGTCCCAAAAGCTCAGGAAGCACCCCAAAAACAGGCTTAAGCTGGGAAAATGAGCAAGCAGAGAAACAAGAGGAACACCATTGAGAAATACATTATCAATGATCCCAAGAAGGATCAAAATACTCAGTCTGAAGATGAGGAAGCACAAGCTCCTGCATCTAAAGACTCCAAGAAAAACAGAAATTGGGCTCAGGCTATGACAGAGCTCCAAAAAGACTTTGAAAATCAAATGAGGGAGTTAGAAGAAAAACTGGGAAAAGAAAGGAGAGAGATGCAGGAAAAACATGAAAATGAAGTCAGCAGCCTAGTCAAGGAAATCCAAAAAATTGCTGAAGAAAATAGCATGCTAAAAACCAGCTTAGGTCAAATGAATAAAACAGTTCAAAAAGTTATTGAAGAGAAGAGTACTTTAAAAAGCAGAATTGACCAGATGGAAAAAGAGATAAGAAAGCTCTCTGAGGAAAACAAATCCTTCAGACAAAGAATGGAAATGAGGGAGGTTGCTGATTTTAAGAGAAATCAGGACACAATACTTCAAAACCAAAAAAAAAAAATGAAAAATTAGAAGAAAATGTGAAGTATCTCACTGAAAAAACAACTGTTATGGAAAACAAATTTAGGAAAGATAATCTAAAAATTATTGGAATACCTGAAAGTCATGACCAGGAAAAGAGCCTTGACATCATTTTCAAAGAATTACTACAGGAAAATTGCCCTGATATCCTAGAAGCAGAGGGCAAAATAGAAATGGAGACAATACAGCAATCCCCCCACCCCAAGAAAGAGAGCCCAAAAAAACAACCCCTAGGAATATTATAGCCAAGTTCCAGAACTCCCAAGTCAAAGAGAAAATATTACAAGCAGCCAGAAGGACACAATTCAAATATCATGGAGCTGCAGTCAGGATCACACCAGACTACACTAAAAGCTCGCAGGGCTTTGAATATAATATTCTGGAAGGCAAAAGAGCTTAGAATGCAACTGAGAATCAGCTACCCAGCAAAAATGAATGTCCTCTTCCAGGGAAAAAAAATGGACTTTCAATGAACCAGGGGAATTTCAAATGTTCCTGTTGGAATGGCCAAAGCTGAACAGAAGGTTTGATCTTCAAATACAGGACTCAGGTGAAGCATAGAGATTGCAGGAGAAGGGGAAAATATGAGGGACTTAATGATGATGAACTGCATGTATTCCTGCATAGAAAAATGACACTGATAATACTCATATGAACCTTCTCAGTTAATAGAGCAGGTAGAAGGAGCTTTTGTAATTGAAGCACAGGAGAAAGCTGAATTTGAAGATAAAATATGGTGCAAAAATGGAGTCAATAGAAAAAAGGGAAATGTAATGGGAGAAAGAAAAAGGAGAGGGGGAATAGGCCAAGATATTTCATATAATAAGATTTTTCTTTATTACAATGAGCTATTGCAATGATATGGAAGGGGTGAGGCAAGGGGGAATGAGGGAACCTTTGCTCTCATCAGAGGTGGCTAGGATAGGAAACAGCATATATACTCAATGGGGTATAGACATCTGGAGTAAGGAGAAGGAGGGACGGGGGAAGGGGGGGATGTGAGTGATGGAGGAGAGGATGGACCATGGGGAGAGAGTGGTCAGATATAAAACATTTTCTTTTTTACTTCTTGCAAGGGGCTGGGATTGGATGGCCTGTCCAGGACCATAGGGCCAGGTGGATGCTGGGCCTAAGGGGTGGTATGGGGGCTCAGGGCCTCTTGGCCCCAGGGCCAGGGATCTGTCTGCTGCGCCACTCAGCTACCCTACAGCAGAGTCAGAGTGAAAGGAGAGAGAGAAAATATAGTACATGGTAGTGGAGAAATATGAAAGGAGGGAGTTGCGATCAGCAATGGCATCAGTGGAAAAATATGGAAGTAACTTTTGCGATTGACTTATCATAAAGAATGTGATCCACCTGCAACAGAGTTGTTGGTGTTGGAACAAAGACTGAAGCACATTTTTTATTATTATTATTTTAGGGGAGTTACAGGGCAAATGGGGCTGGGTGGCCTGCCTGGGGTTGCATAGCAGGGTGATCGTTGGATGTCTGAGGCTTGATTTGGGCCCGGGTGCTCCTGGCTCAAGGGCCAATGCTCTGTCCACCACCCAGCCACCCCTACTGTTATTGCTATTTTATTTTATTTTGAGTCTTTTTTTTTTCTTTTTTTGGTTTTTGCAGTGGGGTTGGGGTGGCTTGCATCTCACACGGCTGGGTGATTGTTGGGTTTATGGGGCCGGATATGGGCTCAGGTACTCCTGGCTCCAGGGCTGGTGCTCCATCCGTTGCGCACCTGGCCATACGTACAATTATTACTGTTAGTTTTTTATATTAATTTTTTTCTCTCCCCTTTACTCTATTGCTCAAGCGAGTCTATATTTTGGGGGGGAGGGGGTATTTTGTTTACTCTTAAACAAGAATATTTTATTAATGTATAAAAAATTATTTGTATAAAATAAGAATAAATAAATATTTTAAAAAATAAATAAAAATCAAAAGTCAAAAAATAAAGTTATGGGAAGAGAGAGTTATCTTCTTTAGACATGACATCAAAGCTTAATAAGTATGGAACATAATTACTAGTTAAATTAATTTCTTGATTAATGGGTTCTTTTCATCATCATAGTGCCTGGTGAATTGGTATCAGAAGTCAAGAGCCCAAAACTTTTCATTATTTGTAACTGAGATTGCACAAAACTATTTAAAAGATTTTAGTTTTCAAAATCTTATTTTCATATCACCATCATTTCTAAATATATCTCTCCTTCCCTCCTACTCAACAACCCATCCCTTGAAACAAAGATTTACAAAGAGGGGAAGAAGCTCAGCTAAATCTTCCAGCATATTAACCATGTGTGATAATATCTATACTTTCAGTATCTCATCTCTGCTGAAAAGGAGAAGAAGATACATTTCTCAAATCTGTTCTGGCTCCAAGTTTGGTCATTATAACTATAAAGCTTTTAATTTCAGTTTTTTGGATTTTCTGTCTTCACCATTATAGGCTCCAGGGTCTGCTTGATCCTGCTCAAACCAGTATCTGAGAGCTTGTTAGTAATTTTCAGACTGAACATTTTTGCTTCAGAAATAAGCAAACACTACAAACCAGGGCTTAGTTTACTATTTTATTGATTTCTACACTTAAGAAAATATTAATAATAAGATTAATCTTAAAGTATCTTGTGCATATTTTTTAGAGATTCATTTATTAAACATTTGCCTCTAGTCATAGTGTATGTTGCTTTTCTGGTTTCCCTTATTTTACTCTGTTTTGTCTTCCCAATACTTCTCTGAATTCTTCTACTTATTTCTTAGGTACAGAAATATTCCATTACTTTAGAGCACTACAATTTGTTTATCTATTCTACACTAACAAATATCTAGTCAGAGTGGGGGGGGGGGGGAAGTGTCCTCTATAAGATCTTTTGTTTGCTTGCTTTTTTTGTTCTGAAGATAATTGGGATTGTGACTTTGCCAAGGGCCATGTGTAAGTGGCTGAGACCAATTTGAATTCACATCCTCCTGACTCCAGGGAAACCAGAGAATAAAACAGTTTCATAAATTCTGGGAAGTTTGGTAATCAGAACAATAACTAGACATCATCACAAGATTGAAGAACATTTTAAAAAAACACTCGAGTGTTTTTGTAGCCTTCTTGAAAACTGAATTCTGGTGTTTTCATGTTTTGCTGAAGTATTGGATATTTCATGGATCAACACAGTTCTGCAAATATTTCCTTGTATTCATTTGATTTGATTTTAATTTTTTTTAACTCACAAAAATTACACCAGGCTAGGAATCTCCATAAAGCTTCTCTTCCTTTGTCACAGTGGTACATTGGGCTGTCTTTCCAGAAGGCTTTCCTTCCCATTGACATAATCTCCCACATGCAGCCCCTAACTATTATAGCAGAGCTATTCCTTTTGGATTTCCAAAATGCTGACTGATTCTAGGAAAAGGCCTGGCAAATAATCAAGTCTATTATATCTACCAAATAGTTCTATAAATAAATCCAACTTTAAATATATTTATATTTTAACCGATCCACTAGCATTTATGAAATTCCTATTATGTGTCAGACACTGTCTAGTGTTGGGAAGATAAAGAACCCTTCTCCACCAGTTCCATTCCCCCTGCCCAAATATTTATAATTAATTAATCTTAAGGGGCCCACAAGTAATATGAGATATGTAAATTGTTATGTCTTATTAGCTATCTCCCATTCCCATTTTTTGCCTTTTCTGTCTCCATACCTTTATTAATATTGTACCCATACTTGAAATGAACTGACCTTTCTCTACCTCTTACAGTCCCTCCGTCCTTTAAAGTCTAACTAAGGTACTACCTCTTTCTTATTCGTTTGAGTCCCTTCCTTCTCCCCCAGAAATGAACTGAATATTATCTTCCTCAAATCCTGGTTTGGGCAATTATTAGTTGTGAGGATGAGCAAGTTACTTTGCCACTCTGAGCTTCAGTTACCTCAACCATTAAAATGGCATTTCCTAACTCAGAAAATATTTTATAAATGCTATAGAATTTATGTATAAATACCCTGTAGTTTCTCCCTACTCTAGTTCATCCTCTATTCAGCTATCATGTTTCTCTTCCTTTAGAACAAGATTGCCTTAAAAAAAACACATGAACCCCTACTCAATTAATTTCTGTGGTTTCCTATTACCTTCAGAAACAAATATTAAATTTTCTGTTAGGTTTTGAAAGCCTGCCTCTTCCCCCAACTATCTAGTCTTCTTACACTTTACTCCCCTTCACATATTACCCAAGAATTCCATCTCCTGACACCCAGTATTTTCACTTTATGTCCCTCTTGCCTGGAATTTTCTCCCTCCTCATCTCCTCCATCTATTCCCACCTTCTAAAAGAAGTCTTTCTCCATCCCCTATAATGCTATTTTCTGCCATCATTTGATTATCTCCAATTTATCTTCTATGCATCATGTTTGTATGTAATTTTCATCTTGTCTCCCACATTGGAATGTGAATTCCTTGAGACTAGAGACTGTTTTTTGTCTTTCTTTGCATTCTCAGTGCTTAACACAGAACCTAGAACATGAGTAGTAGATGCTAATAAATGCTTATTGATTTGTTAACTTTGTAAATGCACTAAACAGTGAGAGAAGCACAATCTTTCCTGAAGTCAATAAAGTTAAACTTCTTAACCTGGAAAATTATTGGGTTTTTTCCCTGCAACAGCACCATTCTAAAATTATGATGAAAATCAATTATAACATTATTCAGTTTGTTGATATTCATTTCCTATAAGATTCTTCAGGAATGAAGGCAAAATAAGTAGGTAAAATAAGCTTCTACCCAATTACACAGACAAATACACACACACACACACACACACATATATATATATATGTATACATATATATATATATAAAATGTATATGTACATATATATATGAATGTATGTATGCATTTACTACCTCCTACATGCAGAGCATTATACTAGAGAGTAACAGAGGGATACAAAGGATAGCTAAGAGATGTCTATTCTCATTGAGTTTATAATCTAGCTTATATTACTCTCCAGTAATGCTCTTGATTTAATGCAGTTTCTATTTCAGTAACTCAGAATTAGTATTGGTGTTGACTAAAATGCTCACTAAAACAAGAAGTAATAAAATCTGTCAAAAATGGAACACAGACTTCCAAGGAAGATCCAGAATGTGTGTTTTGAGCCTCTTTTAAACAGTTGGTTTTTGTTTGCCAGCTACACGCCTCCATTGGCTTCCAAGACTCTTCCTATAAGGAATCAGGGCTTTTATAAATTATTACTCAGGAAGTGAAATGTCTTTTTTATACTCTGACATAAAAAGGAAAAGATTAGATTTGATGACCTCTAAGGTTCTTATACAACTCTATAAGTTAACAAATTAAAAACCTACCAAATATTTAGTGACCATCTCTTTATATGCACACTGAGTTACTTTTATGTAGTTTATAGCCTAACAGATAAGTAAGACACCCATGGCAATTCCTGTGATATGAAACATTACATTATAAATGTATCAGATATTTGAAAAACCAAGTGCTATATGAAATCTAAGATGTAAGATCACTATAGATGGGGCTAAGAGAAGGCTTTATGGAAGTGACATGAATTAGGTGGTAAATAATAAGTATAAATTTAACTAGAGAAGAAATTGAAGAGAGAAGACTTCAAAAGAGAGTAATAGTATATGACCAGAAGGACAAAGGGATTTTCTAGATCAGGGGCACGAGAACATCTGACATGTGTATATGATCCAGGAAATCATTTGATCTAGCACTGCCAGGGAAACTGCAAGAAGGACTTTAAATTCTATAAATCTAAGTGCTTTTTAGGAATGAATTAATTAAATGCTTGACCAAATAAAGCAGGTTAATTTTTGAGTTTTGACCCTTGATAGAAAATGGTTCCCCATCTCTGTTCTTGATTGAGAGGTCATCCAGGGGGAGAAGGGGCAGATAAAGAACATAAAAGCAATCAGATCTGGCTGGGAATGACTCAACTTCCCTCCATATTGCAACTCAAAAGACAAAAATTGATCATTGCTAGCAATGATTCACCATTCAATCTTTTAACATTGAGGAAGAGGAGAGGAATAACCCTAAACTCTAACTTTAAATTTACCTAAGTAACCCAGATATTTTTGTAGCCATTAGGAGACAGTCTTGACTAATACATGCTAACCTAACCACTCATACAACTAATAAAGAGAAGGGTTAGTGGGATGGCTAGGTAGCACAGTGGATAGAGCGCCGGCCCTGGAGTCAGGAGTACCTGAGTTCAAATGTGGCCTCAGACACTTAATAATTACCTATCTGTGTGGCCTTGAACAAGTTACTTAACCCCATTTCCCTTGCAAAAACCTAAAAAAAAAAAAAAGAAAAAGATGGGTTAGTGTTCTGTCAATCCTAAAACTGTAAAAGAATCTTTTAAAATAGGGATAAAATAAAAAGACAGATATCAATTAGACATTTTAAAGTTTTATTCTCTTAAAAATCTTACCTCATCAGAAAACAACTGCCCCATCAACTGGAAAAGAGTTGCTTTTTATACAGAAACAGAGAATGCAGAAAATCATTAATCTTCTTTGTGGCCTAAACATGAAAGTTGCACAGTATCTCTGCCTAAAACAGCTCCTCAAAGACTATCATCTTTGTAGAATACTATCAGATCTCTTATTACCTCTTCCTGCCAAGACACATCTCCCAGCATCCTGATCACTGTCCTCATGAATTTGTAATTAGGAATCTTAATTTCTCATTTACTGATATGTGAAAGCTGAGTACTCTATAAAGAAATCAATCTTTTACCTGGATTTGTAGTTTTGAGAAATTATTATGCTTAACAATTCAAATTCAAGTCTTCCAACTCCAAATCAAGTCAATCAATAAGTTATAATCAGTTAAAGTTGTAAGTGCCAACTACATACATGCAGTATGTTCTTTCTACTTTTTCAAGTTATCCGAACTGAAGTAATATAAAATTCTCACACACAGACTGAACTTCTGATGTTAGGAAATGGCATAAACCTATTAAAATTCTCCTATAAAAAAAAAGAGCAGGCATGAATCTGGCAATACCATAGTGAGGAGGTCTTCTTTGGGGCTTGATCTTTAAGGTAATAATAAAGGTTCACTGTTCTATGTGGGCATGTTTTGCATTCATTTCACATTACTTTTGTTCCAGCTTAGGCAGAGGGAGCTCTCAGCATGAACAATGTTAATTAGGAACACTGGTTGGTGTTCATGTCTATTTTCTTTTGCATTAACTTCACTGTGGGCCAAGTTGCAAAGAAGTTTGTTTTTGCTGGCAGGCAATGGGGAACACGACTGTAATTACCTCCCACTCAGTTTCCAAGCTGAGGCTCTAAGAGAGAAGAATGTCTATTTCTACTCCAGTGACATTTCTAGAATTACTTGTCTGTTAGAGTTTCTCTATGGCTTCATGTTTCATTTCCACACACCTGCCATGGGATCTTCACTATCAACAAATATTATTAAGCACCTGGTAAACATACTAGGACAGAGGATGCAAAGAGACATATTATATAGTCTTTGATATCAAGAGGTTTATAGTCTAGTTGAAGAGATAGGACACAGGAGAAAAGGTAAATAATACAAATCATCCAAAGTAACAAATGAGTGGTACAGAAAGTGAATACTACAAAAATTCAAGGTGGAGAGCAATGGATGAGGACCATGGCATTCTCCTGGCCACTATACACTCCCACAGTATCCTACAATTATCAACTGTAAATGACTTAACTGTTCTCAGGGAGAACAAGTATCTCAGTAGGAGGGTTTGCTTAACACTTTTCAAGGCTGTTCTTCCACATTTTGTATCCACCTTCACCCAACTTCCACCTGTGACTCCCGGGCAGCAGGCATACCATCTCAGCAGACAGGCTAAACCAGGTTCAGGGAAACTCACAGGCCTTGAATGCATCCATGAATTAGAGTATGAGAAGCTCTTCTCATGAAGTAGATGAAAAATTTGTTCCGATAGCCACGAATGAGGCTAAAGCAGGAACCTGAGAAGGGCTTAGAGTATGATCAAACATCAAAAATATCAAGGTTATCTACTGAATGCCAGGCCATTGCAAGTCATATTGATTTTTGTCATATGTAAACTCAGGAACAGAGAGTGAGGCTGACAACTTTATTCAACTCTGCCTCACTAAAATCCAATTCACTCATAAATCATTATCCATCATGCTGTGATATTATTGTCCACTTTGAATAATCCACTAAACTATCTCTTGCCCAAATTCTTTCTTTCTTTTTTTTTAATTTTTATTTTAAGGGGCAATGGGGTTAAGTGACTTGCCCAAGGTCACACAGCTAGGTAATTATTGAGTGTCTGAGTCTGATTTCGAACTCAGATCCTCCTGACTCCAAGGTTGCTGCCACCTAGCTTCCCCTTCTCTTGCCCAAATTATTATAGTAACTTCCTAAATGACCTCTAATTTTCTGATCTCTCCAAAGCATCCTACACCTAGCTGCCAAATTAATCTTCCTAAAACACTGTTCCAACTATATCATTCTTTTACTCAAAAACCTTCCATGGTCCCCATTTCCTGTGGCATGAGATGTAAACTTGTCTACAATCTGGCTCTCACCCTCTTTTACAGATTTATTTCATATCATTTTTCTTTGTACAGCCTACCTTCAGGCCAAACTGGACTCCTATTTGCCTCCTGAATACAACATGTCTACCTCTCTTTGTCTTTGTATCAAATCCTGTATCTGGAAAGTACGGCTTTCTCCCCTTCTCTTCTTAGAAATTTTAGTTTCTCTTAAGACAGCTCAGGAGCTCAGTTCCATCTCCAGTTATTCTCTCTCTCTCTCTCTCTCTCTCTCTCTCTCTCTCTCTCTCTCTCTCTCTCTCTCTCTCTCTCTCCCCACCCCCCCACCTTTTTCCTCCAATCCTCAACTACTTTGTACACATAATAAGTGCTTAATAAATGTTTACTTAATTGGATTTCCTGAAGAATTAAACTGCTTTAAAAGCAGAGTAGAATTAAAGAAGTAGGAAAAAATGATGGGGATGAGGGGAGGAAGGAAATATTACTCTCAGCACAGGGAACAGCATGAGCAAAGGATTCTATTGGGAGCTCCCTGAGCACAAAGGAAAAACTGGAGCAGAGGCATTAATGACTAGCAAAATTATGATTAATAACACTATAACAATGATTACTCAATGGAATGATTAGGAAGCAATTTGTAGATAACAAGTACCTCCTAAACGAATTATAATAGAAAACTCAAAAAAAAAATAATTTCTTATTCAGCAAAGTTATAAGCACATTATTAGGAAAAAAGAGACATTTTTCTGGAGTGAAGGAAATATCAGACAAGGATCAGAGTCCTTTACTTGCCATTGACTTTGCAATAAGCAAAGTCACATTTTCTCTGGGCCTTTGTTTTCTCTTCCATAAAATCATAGGATGTTAGAATACCAAGGACCTTAAGTGCCATCCAGTATACAGCACTGGCCCCATTTCACAGTCTTAACCTGATTAACAAAATAAAACAAACCTATCCCTACTCTCTAGGAGCTAGAGTCTAATGGGGAGATGACTTACAAATTGACATGCAAAAAAATGAAGTTATATAGTCAATAATGAGGAAGTAAGAAATAGCAACAGAATTATGATGGATGGGAAAAAAAGGTTTCTGTCAAAAATGGGGTGTCAGCAGGGACCTAAAGAAAGTTAAAAAGCTAGGAATAGATGAGGAGGGAAAGATTTCCAGGCATAAGAGACAGCCAGTGAAAATGCCTAGAATGAAGAGATAAACTTTTTCATTTGAGGGACAGCAAGAAGACTAATGTCTTTGGATCAAAGTTCTGCCTGATGGGGTATAGGTATATGGAGAAGAAAAGGGTAGATGGAAGCTAAGTAATAAAGTGATTTGAATACCAAATAGAAAATTTCATATTTGATCCTAAAAGGGATAGGGAGTCACTGGAATTTATTCAATGAGAAAGTTGCAAGATTGGACCTGCATTTCACAAAAATCATTTTGGCAGTTGAATGGAGCTTAGACTAGAATGGGGAGAGAGGCTTATGCATGTAAACTAGTTGGTGAGCTGTTACAATAATCCAGGAATGAGGAGAGGATGACCTGCACCAAGGTGGTAACAGTTTTAGGAAAGGAGGGGGATATATTTGAAAACTGTTGTAAAGGAAAATCAGTAGTCTTTGTTAACATAGTGGTTGGGGGTGGGGGTGGAAGGTGAGAAAAAGTGACAAATCAAGACTTATTCTGAGATTGGAAACTTTTGCACCTCTACTGCAACTGGGAAGGTAGAAGCAGGAATAATTTGGGGGCGAAAGATTTAATTTAGCCTTGGACATGCTGAATTTAAAAAGTCTATAAGACATCCAGTTGAAGATGTCTAATAGGCAATTGGAGATAGGTAACTGGAAGTCAACAGAGAGAATTCAGCAGGTGAAGAAATGGTAGAAAGATCATATATTTAGAACTAGAAGGAACCTCAAAGATAAAATAATCTAATCCATATCTCTTATTTTGGAACATCCAGACTGAGATGTGGCAGTTAGAGACATGGATACAAAGCTTAGAAAAGAGGTCAGTGCTGGAGTTAAAGATTAGAGAGTCATCTAAACAGGAGTGGTTGTTGAAAATATTTGAATGATGAAATTGTGGAGAGAACAGAAGGCAGGAAGAGAGAGAAAAATAAAGAAAGAAAAGGGAGTGGAAGATAAGACAAGAGGGCGAAACAGGAAGGGGAAGAGGGATAGAGAAAGAGAATAGAAAGAAAGAGAAGGAAAGATCATAGCAATCAAAGATCAGGGATTTTCTGATTATTCAATATCTTTGTCTCTACAATATCTTACTAGCTGTTTGACCTTGAGCAAGTCATTTAATCCTGAATGTCTCATATCCATGGGCATCTCCAGTCTCCTGATTCATATCTCGCCTCTGGATCCAGATGCCTCTGAGGAGAAAGTGAGACTAGTGGCTTAGCATAGCATCCCCTCTCTCAAATCCAATTGATGTACTTATAATGGCATCACCTCCCTGATGTTGTGGTCTTCTTCAAGAACATAAACATCTGCAACATCTAGAACAACATTAGGAACATAATAAATGCATAAAATTTTTTGTGTGAAATTGATTTGAGATTTTCCATCCCTAGAAATGTTTGAGAATCATTATTCTGATTGTCAGAACTTTACAATAAGGAGAGGGAGAACTCAATTCTGAACCACTACCTTCCCAGAAGGGCTGAGATAAATCTTTCACATTGGTGTGTCTCATTTTCTCCATCTATTTGACAGGGAAGAAAATAATGACCCATCTCACAGAAATAGGGCAAAGCCTAAATGAATTATAATTTCAAAACTGCAGGTAAAATTTCAATGCCTTGCATATGGTAGGCATTCTATAAATGTGTTAAATGAATGGAGGAAGGAGAGAGAAGGAGGAAAAGAAGCAGAGGAAATTTTAGTGAAATACAGGATCTCCTGATTACTTTATTGGGGTAAATTTTATGTTGTACCAAATATATATAGCTATAAGCAGTATTTCCAATTAGAACAGCTCAAGAATGTAGAACAAAGCTGATTCTCAGCCTCCAAATGGAGAAAAGAAGTATTTTTGATGTGTTTGATGTGATGTATATGTCTCAACCTATCTTTTCTTCTTCACTTAGATGTTACCTTAATTTAGTTGTGGGTTTTTAAGGGCTATAGTGCAGGAATGTAGATGGATTTCTCTCATGAGAATGATTCAAGTGCCCTCAGAGGAAAAGGGCAGAGAGGAACTATAGAGTAACAAGTGCTAACTGGCTAAAGTTCAAGCAGAAAATTCAATTATGGCCTAAGTCGGTTCTGTTGGTCTCTGCCCATTTGTGTCTGAAATGAAAACAGCATGCAACAATGGAAAAACGGGGCAGAGTACAAGTTCCTCTATTTGGAGTCAGAAATGATTGTAAAGCCTGCATCCAACACTTATTAATTAGGGAACTATTTAAACTCCTGAGGACTCAATGTCTTCATATTTAAAATAGGGCTTATGAGATACAATACTTGCTTCATGGGGTCGTTTTGACAAATGAATGTGCTCTATGAACATATAATTTAATTAATTATAATCAATCATAATTAGTTAATGATTAATTACAATTCATATAATTTAATGAGCTAGTGAATATACTGTCTCTCCCATTAGATTGTAAGGTCCTCCAGAACCTCTTTTCTCTCTTTTTTCATTCTTAAAAAAAATAGTATAATGCAAATCATTTAGTAGGCACTTAAAAATTTTTAGGGAAAACACCAATAATGTACCTTCCTCCCAGTCCTTTCTTCCCTATAGCTTCACCTCATTATTTAATGAAACAGATTAAATGTGTGTGTGTGTGTGTGTGTATAGTTTTGTGAATTTTGAATTATATATTTTAAATTTAAATTTTTTAGGGGCAGCTAGGTGGCGTAGTGGATAAAGCACCGGCCCTGGAGTTGGGAGTACCTGGGTTCAAATCCGGTCTCAGCCACTTAATAATTACCTAGCTGTATGTGGCCTTGGGCAAGCCACTTAACCCCATTTGCCTTGCAAAAAAAAAAAATTTAATTTTTTACAAGCAAGGGTATTCTAAAATATATTACATGTGCAATAGTTTCTGGATGACTTTCTAAACATTGTCAAGAAAGTATATTGGTAGAATGGGGTTCCTTACCTGGCAGTTCCCTATATCAGTGAAATCATGCGTGGGTTAGAATATAGCACCTACAATACAAAAGCCAGAAAATATATGGTTTAATATGACTATGGGTCTGGAGAAGGCAAAACTGTTTTATATACTACTTGGAAATTGCATGCTTGAAGAAAGGATCTTGCTTTTATAAGAATAAATAAAAATTTTATAAGAATTTAATGTTATGGGAAACTGATTGCAGCCTCAGGAAAATTATCTGTCTCTAAACTTTGAAATGTTTGAGAAATATCAACCACCATACCATGAAAATTAATCACTGCTATTTTTATGAGGATGAGAATCTTCTGGATGACCCAAAAGTCTTTTCTTTGTTTTTAAGCTTTAATAACTTCAGAAGTATAAAGCTTTGATAACTTCAGAAGTATAAATATTATAAATTTACAAAAAAGAAATTTTAATTAACTTACAAAATATTTATTATTTATTATTCAATCATTTAAGTGACATTTGACTTTTTGTAATCCCATTTGGGGTTTTCTTGGTAAAAATCCTGAAATGGTTTGCCAGTTTCTTCTCTAGCTCATTTTACAGAGGAGGAAACCAAGGCAAACAGGGTTAGGTGCCTAGAGTCACACAAGTAGTAAGTATCTGACCAAGTTTGAACACAGGAAAATGAATCTTCCTAATTCCAGACCTGGGATTTTAGTTAGCTACCTGCCCATTTATATTAATACAAAAAATTAAATTTTAAGATAATTGCCATCTTGTACCATATAACACTCTAATTTCTAACTTTGTAAAAATGTTTACCAACTGATGTTAGTGACCCAAAGGATTTCATTTGTACTCCTATCCTTAACATCATCTGATGATTGAGATTTTGATGCAAGCAAGATAATTTTATATGACTCCACAAGAAAAACCTAATGGAGATGGATGAGGTAACCAAGGAGACTAAGCAAGAAGATGTCCTCTCAAAATGCATGGGTCTGAGAAAGTGTCATCCAGAAACTATTGCACATGTAATATATTTTAGGGTGCCCTTTCTTGTAAAAATTTAAATTTAAAATATACAATTCAAAATTCATAAAACTAAATAAATATATAAGAAATGTACATAATTAAACTTTCAAATTATGCTTTTATAAGTTTGTAACATGTACATTTATGAAGTTAATAAAGCTTTAAATTGCACTGAGTTTTTTTGGAACATTTTGTAGTACAGTTATACAATGTTAGATTTCCTAAAAGAAGTCATATGAGCAATTTTATTCCTTTTGAAGGTGAGGAAATTGAGGCTCAGAGGTTCAGTAATCCATACAAGTTTAAATAGTTATCCAACATCAGACTGAGTATTTGCAGTCTCCTTTAAATTTGAGTCTAACAAAACCATTATTTTTTTTCTGCTGCTTCATTTGTATGTAGCTGTACTTTGTAACTAAAGATGGAAAAAATTGGCAAGAGGATTGATGTACCTAAAATTATTGATTCATGACAATAATTCTCTTTATTTTCATGTTTAAGTAAAGCCATCATTTTGTTTACAACAGTCTTTAATTTTACAAATCCTCTTCCAGTTTACGCTTTGCCCCATGGGTTCCCTGACATAATTGCATTAAGTCAGTCTAATACATCTGCTGTTCTTATGTCCCACCTATCCACAGTGGTTTCACGTTGCTTGAAAATCTGTTGCAATGTTTCCTTTTAGTATTCCTATGTCTTCGATCTGCAGACTTGTCATTCCAATTCAGCATATGAGAGCAACTTGGTATTCTATGATCATCCATTTCCCACATGTAGCCAGCCCCATTACTCCCTTGCTGGTAAGATTTACTCCATTCCAGGGTTTCATTATTTCTGACTCAGTTTCAGCTAATGTTGATAACCAATACTAAGTGAGACTCATTATAGAAAACTATGTGGTTTTGTTCAAGAAGTCAGGTAAAGGTATAATGTAGTGATTACTATAGTATTGAAAAGTTCAAGACTCATAATCATGTAAAAATGAACCATGGGAGGCAGCTACGCAGTGGATAGATCACCAGCTCTGGAGTCAGGAGGACCTGAGGTCAAATACACCCTCACACACTTAATAGTTGCCTAGCTGTGTGACCTTGGGCAAGTCACTTAACCCCATTGCCTTAAATAACTTTTTAAAAAGAAAAAAAAAAGAAAAGTGAACCTTGTCACTTTATGTGAGTCCCTATTGATCTTCCGAAAGTTAGGCTATATATTTCATATGTATTTTCCATTCCTCCATCTTTTTGCATTTATGTAGCACAAAGACAGTATGGTTTTGAAGGAATCTTTGGGGTAGTTTGATAGACCAACTCAAAATTATTTTAAGTTGTTGTGCTGTGTATTCATGGTCCAAAAACATACAAATGAAAAGCTGAAAGACTAGTTTACCATATGGATATTTTAGGACTATTTTGTATGTGCTAAATCATTATATGATTGTTCAAATCATACCTTTAGCACATGACTATTTAACCTAAGATCTGTGCATTTATCTCTGCATATCTATAGGTGTCTATATGTATATACAGATGGATATATATATATATTGATTTATATATATAGATGCCTAGATATAAAAGTAGTTACTATATAACACTATCTAGATAAGTATTTATATCGCCTTATAGATTTCTAAACAGAGATTATATATCTACATAGATCTAGATATCTAAATTAAGAGATTAATATCTATATCAACACACAGATATCTAGATATAGGAATTGTACAAAAAGAGAAACAGATATTGCAAGATGTTCAGAGTCTAGTTTTGGGTACAGAATTGAATGAGAGGAAGAGATTTTGCTGAATTTCCTTTGAGAAATTGTGCAGAGTTTTTGGTATGCATTGCTTCTCCCTGAAACAAAGATATCATTATTTCTATTATTTTTTCAATTACATACAAAAGTAGTTTCAACATTCATCCTTTTGCAAACTTTTGACTTCCACAGTTTTCTACAATTCTCCCTTCCCTCCTCCTTCCCCATAGCAACACATAATCTGATATAGGAATACATGTACAATTGTGTTTAATATATTTCTAATATAATCTTTTTAATAACTATTCTTCTTGTAATATTCTATTGCTATGAAGCACAAAATACTATAATCTATGAAGGGTTCAAGTTGACTGTCAACAAAAGGAGATAATGAAGAGAAATATGAAGAATATATTGGGCTGCAACATTTTACAAACCAAGAAGATACAAATATCGCACAAAGAATATCCCCAGAATAGGACTGAGTCCACCACATAGAGAGAGCTGGGATAATAAAAATGGATCATCTTTATGATTCACTGGTGATCTAATTTCAAGAGATATGAAGGAAGAGCTCCAGTATATTGATCAATAATCCTATGTGGAATTTCCAAGAAGAAATAATCAAAAGCCACAGAATATAAAATATAGATATCAATAGGTTATTAGCTTTAACACAAAAAGAGAGTATACACAGAGATATCACTGCTCCAACAACTCTACCTAATATACATTTTAAAAATTCATTATTTTTAACATTTTTTAAAATTTTGAGTTCTGAATTTTCTCCTTCATTCTCCTCCCCATTCACTGAGAAGACAAGAAATGTGATATCAATTATACATGTAAAACCATGCAACTAGTGATTTCAAAAAAAAAGTAAGAAAAATAAATTGAAAAATAAGTTTCAATCTATATTCAGACTTTCTCAGTTCTCTCTTTGAAGGTAGATAGAATTTTTCATCATGAGTCCTTCAGAATTGTCTTTTGATCAAAATAGCTAGGTCTTTCATAGTTGATCAGTATTACAATATTGCTATTACTATATACAATACTCTCCTGGTTTTTCTGTTTATTTCACTTTGCATCAGTTCATATAAGTCTTCCCAGATTTTTCTGAAACTATCCTTGTCATTTTATAGCACAATATTATTTTTCTCATAATTATAAACTACAACTTGTTTAGTTATTCCTCAATTGATGAGCATCCCCTTGATTTCCAATTCTTTGCCTCCATAGAAATTACTGTTATAAATATTTTTGTATGTATACAACCTTTTTTTCATTTTCTTTGCTCTTTTTGGGATAGAGATCTAAAAGTGGTATTGCTAGGTCAAAATGTAGGCATGGTTTTATAACCCTTTTGGGCATAGTTCCATTCCAAATTTTTCTCCAGAATAGGTAGACTAATTCACAACTCCACCAACAGCTACAGGACCCTCCTAATTCTGAAAAACCATTTGGGTATCTTCTTGTTATTGACCTATAGATTGCATCTACTTAACCCACAATTTTGTCAGAACAGATAAACTCATGTAATTAAAGAATAATATTAAGGACTGCAAAGAAGTTTTAATATTGTTTATAATCATCGAATTGTAATAATTGTCATAAGAAACCTAAAGCACAGTCTAAAATGAGTTTATGACTCCAAGATCATATCATGAACTGTGCTGAATTCCTGAAATGATGAGTGGTAGCAATAAGGGACAAGTCTAGCAGAAAAGTAAGTCAATTTGGGGAAAGAGGAAGAAGTCCACATGCAGAGTAATAATAATTCCAAATGATTTCACAATTATTCACTTTCCTGCCTCCAAGCATTCACATGGGCTGCCCACCATAACTAGAACACACTCCCTTCTAATTTTCACTTTTTGTGTAGAAGCTTCCCATATCGACTATCCCTCTCACCTTGCTGTGATCTCTCCCTATTCAAATTTTGTCAAAGTATGTTATCCTTATTTCCCCTTGGCCCTTATCAATTTCTTCTTTATATCAATTTTACTTGGGTAGAGATATCCTCTAAATAGAGTATTAGTTCCTTGAGACCAGGGACTAAATAATTTTTTAACTCTTATATCCAGTATCTAGCCCATGCCTTGTCATAATAGATTCTTAATTAATATTTGTTGAATTGAATTCATCAAGCCAGATATCCAAAGCTGTCAATAATAAGAAGTAATGAGAGTCTCAATGGAACTTCCAAAGGCTACAAGAACAGTATTCTCACTCAACATCCTACTGTTCTGCTGACTGGCATCTGCTCTTGTTCATACCTCTCCAAAAAAGCTCATAGGGCGCTAGATGAGTGTACATAATTGACATTGGTGCTCTGTACTCAAAAGAGCCACTCAATAAATCATGTTGCTTGATTGATTCTATAGTAGCTGGCTTGCAATGAGGTAGATGAATGGGGAAAGTTGCTCAACTTCCTCATCAATAGTCATGTGAATTCTGCCAAATCACTCAAGGTATGCCTCTTGCTCTGGAGTCTGAAAGTCTCCAGTATGTGTTCAGGAAGGGAGGACAGAAAAAAGGAAAAGTCATCATTCAAAAGTTTTTTCTTTCATTTCCTACTAAGTATAATCTTTCTGTAAATATGTCCTTCATTTTGTAAAAATTTTCTCATGAATCTCTTATATTATTGTGTAAATAATATCTCAGTCCCTTTGTTGGTTACCTTTTGATACAGTTGTCAGCAGTGAAAAAAATAATATATTGAATTATTGAAATCTGTTTGAATCCCATCTGAGCTTCATTAGATACGTGAAAAAAACACTAACTGTGGGTAATAAAATGAAATTACATATATTAAAATACCTTTCCTTCTTTGTCTTTCCTGTTTCTGATTGCCTGGAGATACCACTAAAGCCTCCATTTTTCCATTTCTGTTCTTTTTTGGAAGAAAAGTTATTTTTACCATTTTGTCCTGTTTTATTAAAAAGTATTCTTAGAAGTGGCAACTGGCTGTATGGTAAAGCATGTTATCTACAAAAAACAGGGACGTTTCAATCAAAGATTAAATGATTTAAGGATAAAGAACCAAATATAACTGGAATGGAATTTTCCAGGAAAGTAACATGCAATGTGAAACTAATTTGATGTTATTTGGTTGACTGGCAGACTATTGACTAGGCTTATTTGTTGCATCCATTCTAGCTATAATTTTGTCTGTATTAATTAGCTCAGTTAATTTGATATTAATAAGTATTAATATTAATAACTTTAAAGTTTGATATTTGTTATGCAATTAGTTCTGCAGGCTGAAAACCTATATTACATAGTCACAGATTAAAGACACAGAGCTGGCCATCTACTCTCATAGGTGTATGCTGTTTCATCACAAAAAAAACAAGATTAGAATATGTCTTGCTCCTAATATTAAGACAACTTAAAAGAAATCTTCCAAGGACAGTAACCAAACAATATCTTCTTAAAAACAAAGACTTTTAAAGTTGGAAATTGCCTTAGCCATCATCTAATCAATGATGACCTTTTCTCTTCTGTCATAGTAGCTTCTTTTTAGAGGTTATTTGCAAATGCTGGGGAGAAGATTCTGTCCTGCACAAGTAGAAAGGCAGTTTGGCTACTTAATAGAGGACTGGTCTTTATATCAAGTAAGTTTGAAGTCATGTGTCTGACATACATCTGCTCTGTGACAATGACAAGCCATAATCTTTCAGTACTGTAAGAGTATAAGTTAAAATGAGTTAACTGTATAATTAGAGAAATTTTTCACTCCAGGAATTCCTGATTCTAGAGAAATTATTAGCACACACACACATACACACACACAGATACACACACACACACACACACACACACAAATATGCAGTGAAAAAATCTGACTTCTATACTCATAATTTTTAACACTTTCTTACTATTATTCCCTTCTAAGAGGGAGTGGTACCAAGTAATGATGGGGAGAGGTGGCACATAATATTCTGGAATTTTAGCAGCTATTTGAACAAGGAAGAATGACACACTGAAAACTGATAGAAAAATAAGAGCATGGAGAGCAATATGAAACTATGCCCAAAGAGCAATAAAAATGTTCATTCCATTTTGACCCAGCAATTCCAATTCTAGGCTTATATCCAGAGAAAATCATAACAAATAGGAAAAGTCACATGTTCCAAAATATTCATAGTAGCTCCTTTTGTAGTGACAAAAGAATTGGAAATTGAGGAGATGTCCATCAATTGGGGAATGGCTAAACAAGTTATGGTACATGAATACTATGAAATATTATTGTTCTATAAGAAACCATAAATAGTTGATCTCTAGAGAAGCATGGATCTGATGCTAAGTGAAGGGAATAGAACCAAAAGAACAATGTACACATTAACAACAACATTGTGAGATGAACAACCTTGATGGAAGCAGCTCCTCTCAGCAGTCCAGAGAGCTAGCACAACTGTATTCGCATACAACTTCCATACAACTATATGGAACAAAGCACAAAGACACACAAAACAACTCCTCTGAAACTGATGAACACTTTATAAAAAATTATCTCTTATGTATCTCTTTCCCTTAATTCTAATTCCTCATACCAAAAATTACTAATCTATAAACTTGTTTTTCAAAAATGTGTATTTACAATGAGGGGAGTGGGAAGGGAGGGTGTTAGGAAATTTTGTAACTTAAAAATATACATGATGAAAATAGAGACAAAAAATAAGATCAAATAATAGAAATAGTAATTCTGATCTCATGCTTTTACCTAAACAAACGTAATCTCATGCAAAGTTCTGCTAAGTAATAAGGGAATAGATTTGCTCCAAGTCTCTCTGAACAGTAGAACAAGGTTGCAGAGTAAATTATTTCGTTTAGTAGATATAAGTATAAGGAATGAAACTTTTCTAGGTTTAGAACACTAACACAAAGTAGGCACTTAAATGTTTATTGAATTATTCATTGAAGGCTTTTGATAATGGAAATGGAGAAAAAAAAGATTAGTTATAAGAGAAACACTGGAAAAAAGTAAACTTACGTAGAAAAGAAACCTACCCAGGGGAATCATGGATAAAATTTCTAGTTTCCTAGCACTGATTATTTTATAACTGACATGAAGTTTGGAAGTTAATAGTTGAGAATTGCTGGTCCCTGGAACTGTTTAGTGACTTTGGAACAAATGTTTCTTGCCTAGTTGTGGATTAACTGGCAGAAATGTGGACTTCAGTTTATCACCATGAGATAAAGGTATATCATCCCATTCACAACATCCTGCTTTGAACCAATGATAGTATCTTGAGGTTCACAGAAAACTCAGAGTTCAAAAAAAAAAAAGATGAATTTTAGAAACAGAGTTGAGGTCAGAAGGCATATCTAATTGAGTCTGAGAAGACTCTGCTGTTTGAAGAAGTAGGGTACATATAGAATTGTTTAACCTCTGTCATTAGCTGATTGAGGACTGAAAATCCATCAGAGTTCATCACAGGAAAAGCTCTTAAGATTCTTAGCTCAGAATTTCTGCTTTTGCTGCTACTTTGGTAATCTAGAAAAGGAATGAGCTCAGTGGAATTACTAGAAGAAAAAAAGATCTTACCCAGGCTGAGATAGTAGGGTGAGAGGGGAACCATACCTTTTCTACAAAAGATATAAGAAATAATTTTCTAACTAATGGAAAGATTTAGACTGAAAGTTAAGAGAACCAAGTCTAGTCCTAGACTTTTCCCTTATTAGCTGTGTGATCTTAGGAATGTTAGTTTACATTTCTGAGTCATAGTTTCCTTATCTAAAAATGAAAAGGTTGAACCAAAGATCCTTTAGCCCCTTTTAGAGTTTAATTCTATGAATGAATAATGTTCACTAATGGAACATGGTGTAATGAAACATGAGATATAGTTCCCTCATCTATAGAGACATTCAAATGGAAATAGACTGATCTTAAGTGAGGAATTCCATTCTATATTCCAACTAAAACTTTTAAGAAACCTTGAATCATTGTAGCTACATAAAGAAGCAGGAAAGAGAATTACTTAATTGGGAACCTCACAAATCTATGACCATTAGGAATGTAATTACACTTTGAGTGTCAGATGTGGTTGTTACCAGTTCATTTCCATCTAGAAATGGTCCCTGATATCTAAGTGGGGTCATAGTTCTTGGATCATTCAATCAAAACAAATACAACTAGAAAAATGACAAATGGTACATTTGAACAGTGCTATGAGTTAACAATAGAGAACTATTCTCATATTATATAAGGAAAGTAAAGAATGAATCAAGAGCTGCATATTTTCTGCTCACTTACAGCCTTTGAAACACATTAAACTCAACTGAACCTATCTGCTACAAAAAGGAGAAAAGTTGTGAAGGCTGATCTATTTTACTCACTTGTTCTAATAAAGTTATTGTCCTTCAGGTGCTGCACATAAA
The DNA here is from genome assembly GCF_037893015.1 of Macrotis lagotis. NCBI lineage: Eukaryota > Metazoa > Chordata > Mammalia > Peramelemorphia > Peramelidae > Macrotis > Macrotis lagotis. The sequence goes on along the minus strand of NC_133659.1, from coordinate 137,959,814 downwards.
AAGCATCATGCCTGCTGACTTGCAGCCTCCTTGGCTTTTTTGTAAGGTTCTTGAAACATATCAGGAATATCAGTCTCCCTGATGGAAGGCATTTTATCCTTATCTCCAAGTCCTGCTTCCTGCTCAATCATTGAACTATCATTTTGGAAAACAAGAGCAGTGGAAATGTGGTTTGGCAATTGCTTCTGTGAGTGCTACAAGTATAGCTATTGAAGACTCAGAAAAGAATGTCCTTAGCAACATGATTTTGGCAGTTTCAACTTGTTTCACACCAGAGAGTGGTATAAATTTTATCAGTGGAAATGACATTAAAATAAGCCTTTAATATGTGACTTTTCATTTATTCATTCATTCACTGATTTGTTCACTCATTCATGGAGGAGTGATATAGAGGGAGGAAGGAAGAAGAATATAGAGATATAAAATGAACATGCAAGTTTCAGGAGAAACAGTGGAAAATAAATTACAATGGCATTACACTGACGCTAAGAAACAGGAATAAGATCTGTGTTAGTGGTTAACAGCTTTATTCATCTTTCATCATTAGTAATTATTATGTTTGAAGGTCATGATTTGACTCATGGTAAATTTGGAAATATCACTGTAAAAAGTTATATCAAAATTTACAAGTCAGTTAAAGTAAATTTCTATTTTCATTCAACCTGAAAATAGAGTCTAAGTATTAAGTACAGCTTCATAATATCAGATTTGGTTTCTAGCATATTCACTTGTTGTTCCTATTTAAAAGAATTCTAGATGCCTCAACTTTACCATTTGTGAAAAAGAAGCCTAGTAGCTATACCATTGTATATTGATTTGCTATCCATATTTTAAAACCTACTTCTTTCATGCTACATAAATGTTATTTCTTCTATGAAGCCTTCACCAATTTTCCTTGAAGAGATTTTAATACTAGAAATGGAGAAAAATAAGATCAGTTATAAAAGAAACACTGGGAAAAAATAAATCCACATAATAAAGACACCCGGGAGAATAATGGATAAAATTTCCAGTTTACTAACAATTGATTACTGTATATAGCATTTTGCATCTCATGCGCTTATGTTTTATTTTAAAAGACAGCTATTTATACATGTATGATATCTCCCAACTAGTCTACAAGCTCCACAGTAACCATTTTTATCTAATCTTTTATCTCTCCCAGCATATATCCAAAAGGCACTGAATAAATACTAATTGCAAATTAAGTAGAATTGAACTAAAGTGAACTAAGTTAAGCCATTAACTCTCCCTTATACTTATGTTAGATGACCTATAGGTAGAATTCAAATTAATTCAAAAATATTCATTAGACATACCAGGTTCCTAGTCTGTTGCTAAGTATTCTATAAAATAGAGAAAAATCACAAGACATAGGGGCTACCCCTCAAAAAACATATATTGCTTTTGAAAGAACAGGACAGTATAGGAACCAATAGAAAATAAAAAATGATACAAAATGACATATGATCAAATGTTGAAAAATATGTCATAGACAGTATCTCTAATAGGAAGTCAGGGAAGGGGGAAATCATTTGTGTTGGTACTGAGGGGATGGGACAGACTTCTTAAGGAGGTAGGACTTAGCTGATGTGCAGTGTGAGAATAGGTACCAAAAAATGAGGGGAACACTACTAATAGGGAAAACAACATATAAAGGTTGAAGTCAAGCAGTTGAAAAGATGAAGATCAATGAAACAAAATGATGTCTTCTTTCTGAAGAAAGAACAGAATGAAGAAAAAACTTCTTATGTAATTAAAGGATGTAGCTTAGACAGGTATCATTCAAAGAAATACAAAATAGAAAGTCACAAAGACCATGCCAGTGACTTCCAAGACCAAAACACAATTGCTTAGCAAAAGGCTCCATATATATGCTGCCTATACCAATTACCATTCCTTGAAGGCAGGGACTGTCTCACTTTTATATTTTTTATTCACCACTTAGCATAAAGACTAGATTATAGTTAAGTAGTTAATAAATGACCTTTTATTCATTTTTTTATATTTATGGATAGGATGACAATAGATTAGTCAGCATATGAATGAAGGGAATGTGGGAAGAGATAAATGAGATTGCAAAAAAAATGGAAGAGAGAGATCAAGGAAGAAATAAAAGCAAAATTATGATAAATGTGAACTTTGGTAATTTATGCCACAAGAACAACCATCCCATTAAATAGTTTCCAATTCTATTGAATATTTTAATAGAGACTTTCACTTCCAATTTTCTAAACATGTACTTTTAATATGGGTGCAGGTGGGGCAGTTAGGTAATGCAGTGTATAGAACACCAGCTCTGGAGTTATGAGGATCAAATCCAGACTCAGTCAGTCACTTGATCCTCACTAGCTCTGTGATCTTGGACAAGGCACTTAACTCTATTACCCAACAAAAACAAAACAAAACAAGAACTACAGGGGTGCAGGTCATAGAACACTGCAGTCAATGATAAATTAAAATTTAAGGTCACCCAAATGGCAATATCAAGGGATATGATGAACATTAGTAGGTTGCAACACTGAAGGAATTATGAGGTAGTATAAGTGATGTTGCCAAAGGGGTGTACAAGTGAAAAAGAAGATGAACTTGTCATTTGGCAACAAAGGATAAAGAATGAATGAGTTGTAATAATTATTATTAGAGTTAATATCTTCATTGATGAGATAATAAATTCATTTGAGTTTATGAATATATGTCAGTACCGGCCTCCATGCTATTCTTCATGCATTCTCTCTTCTAACTCAGTACATTTTTATGGACTGTTCCTCATTCCTGGAATTCCTTCCCTCTTTATCTCTGTCTTCAGGCTTCCCTAATTTCTTTCAAGTATCAGCTAAAATCTAACCTTCCTAGAAGGTTCCACTTTAATGCTAGTGCCTTCCTACTGAGATTATCTCAATTTATCCTGTTTATCCATATTTGTTGTTATATTATCCTCTCCATTAGGTTGCGATCCACTTAAAAGCTAGAGATGTTTTTGCCCTCTTTGAATCTCCCAACCATTAGGATAGTGTCCTACACATAGCAGCTGCTTAATAAATTAATTTTTAGATGTTATAAAACAATATAATACAATAAATTATTTTAAATAACTGATAGAAATGCTTGAAATTAATTTGACTTGATTTATTGGCCCAAAGTTCTGTGACTTCATTGATATAGCTATTCCCTCTTCCATTGAAGAAGATAACACATTTGTGATTTCACAGACTCTCTCCAATATTTGAATTGTTGAAAAATTCACTAACTTATATTCAACCTGATGATGAGTCAAAAGATATAATAACATCTTGATTGAAATTATTTTTTACCATCTTAAATAACAACAAAATGCCCAAGACTAAGTAGTATTAATACTACTGTTTATTCATTAGCATAAAACATCATAAAGTATTTCTCTATATAAGTACTATCCCAAGGACATGCACAGAATGCCCTCAAAGAAAACTTTCATTATATTTATAAGGATTCAGAAGCACCATGTTGATCAGGCATGGTATGAAAGGTTGTTTTATTTCATCAAATATAAATTTGAACATACAAATCAACTTCAATAATCCATCTCTTTAAACCCAGTACTGCTCCTATTGATTGTTACATGCCCAAGAATTATGAAACAAGAAAATCTCACAAGCATAAAAAAATTAAAATAAACCAAAGGTTCAGAGAAATGTATAGAATAGGTATAAGGCAATTAAGCATTTTGACAATTGTGACATGTATCAGAAGCTATGTAGAAGATATTATCAAAGACATTCTGGGTCAGAACAAGACATAGGTAAATCACATAGCAAGAATGAAAGATAACAAATGAAAGACAATATGGTATAGAAGACAGTTTTGGATTTTGATTCAGGCAGACCTGGATTTGGTTCCTGTTTCATATAGCTACTAGCTATGTGAACCTGGGTAAGTCACTTAAACTCTTTAGGTCTTACTTTCCTTATCTGTAAGATGATAATGTCAAATAAATGATCTTATGAACTCTTCCACCTCTAAATCTATAATCTCATGAAATGAAGAGCCAATAAAGAACTGTAAACTCACATAATAGAAAGAGATAGAAAGAAAATCATCAACATTTTAATCCTCTAAGATCAAAGTAAAACTTGAGGAAAAATCATACAGATGTTGAAGAAGAATAGGTAATGAAAGGTTGTAATGGGCTTCAGTAGACCTAGTACTCATACAGATGAAATGATAGATCATCAAAGAAATCAAAGTAATACACATTTTTAAAACAGTAGACAGCAATTGTTTGACTCTTTCAGCACCACTGACAGCATCCAAGAGTTGTTGATTTTATCCAAGCATCTCTAGAAATGCTTAATATATGGTCCTATCACCTAACTTCTCAATGAGGAACTTTTCTCTAACAGGAAAAAGAGCCTGAGGGTTGAGCAACCATTTTTTCATTTTTAAGTGAAAGGAAGTAGTGATCCTAAGTAGTGGCCTTCTCTCATGAGAATTTTCCCAGTTGACATTAGTTCCTCTAACCCTAGACACAAGTAAAGAAGAGCAAGGTTAAAGGTAAGTGGTTTGCCCCAGTACATGTAACAGATCAGTGACAGACTCCTCTACCCCTCTCCCCCTTAAAAAAAAAAAAAGATCTGAGATAGTGACAGCAGTAGCAAACATTAACCAATTGCTTTCCAGGTAAATGGTACTATGTTCTGAACTGATGCAAAAAAAAGCACCCCCAAAAGATGATTCATTTAGACAGAAACTCTGTCATTATATCAGTCTCACTCAAGCTGACAGCCTTCTTCTTTCACATCTAAGACTGAACTAATCTAACATTTGATGAGTTGTTTCCTGAACAGAGACCAAGTTGCTGCAATAAAATACTGCATGTGAGTAATTGATATTGCTGCATGGTAACTGAGAAGCTACTAGTATTTCTTTGCTGTCCAAACCCATGCTCTCTAAATCCAGAGCCAAAGGAAGATCAATAATAGCCACAATTTATGGCTAAAGAAGAATTAAAGTGAATTTATCTTTATTTCTTGTGTTAATGTTTATGTTCCAGAGATTGAGCTGAACAAAGTTGTCTGGGTATTCATCCAATATGTACAAGTGAATGGTGACAAAAAAGTATGTTGTCCTAGAAAGTACCCTGGTGTAACGGATGGATGGAGTGTTAGATTGGAATTAGAGAGATCTGAGTTCAGATTCCATTTTTGACACCAAATAGCTGTGCAACTACAGAAAAATCACTTAACTTCTTCAAAATGGAGTCAATAATATCTATAAAAGTTACAAGGACAAAGATCAAAATAGACCATGTATATAAAACTCTTTTAAAAACCTTAAAGGTCTATATACTACAACAATGTAAACAGAAAGAATAGCAAGAATAAACAAGATCAAAAGTGAACATTGCAAAAAATTATAAAGAATGAGCATGGCTTGAGAAAAGAGATATGTGTAAACACTTACCACCCCCATCCTTTGGCAGAAGATCACAAATATTCCACCCTGCACAGACTTTCAGACCTTTTATTATATTACTCAGTTATGCTGATTTTTCTCATTTTTCTCTTCTCCTGTTGCCTTTAAAAAAATATTTGTTGGTGGAGTTATGAACTGATCCACTTGTCTGAAGAGCAATTTGGAATTATGTCCAAAGTCAAAAAAACTGGCAATACCCTTTGACCCAGCAATACCACTACTAGGTTTGTATCCTAAAGAGATCATGAAAAAGGGTAAAAATCCCACATTCAAGAATATTCATAGCAGCTCCCTCTGTAGTGACAAAGAATTGGAAATTGAGGAAATGCTCATCAATTGGGGAATGGTTGAACAAATTGTGGCATATGAATGTGATGGAACTCTATTGATCTATAAGAAATCATGAGGGATGGTGCTTCAGAAAAGTCTGAAAAGACTTGCATGAATTGATTCTGAGTGAAATGAAATAACCAGAAGAACATTATATATACCAACAACATGGGGTGATGATCAACTGTGATGGACTTGTTCATTTCAGCAATACAATAATCAGTTATAGGAAACACCATCCATATCCAGAGAAGGAATTGCAGAGTTTAAATGCAGATCAAAGTTTACTATCTTCAATTTTTAAAAGTTGTCTTATGTATTACATCAATTTTTCTCTCTAACGTTTTTTCTTCCATTTGGATTTGATTTTCTTTCACAGCATTATCAATATGGATCTATGTTTAGCATGGTTATAAATGTAGAGCCTATATTAAATTGTTTTCTGTCAGGGGAAGGGGAAGGGATGGGAGGGAGGGAGGGAGGAAGAAAAATGTAGAACTCAAAACCTTACAAAAAATGATTGGTAAAAGCTACCATTGCATTTGGTTGGAAAAACAAATAAATAAAATGTTCAAATTTTTAAAAAAAAGAAAAAAAGGGGAAGCTAGGTGGTGCAGTGGATAGAGTACTTGCCCTGGAGTCAGGAAGACTTGAGTTCAAATTCAGCCTCAGACACTTAATAATTACCTAACTGTGTGGCCTTGGGCAAGCCACTTAACTGCATTTGCCTTGCAAAAAAAAATAAAATAAAATAAAGAAAAAAGAAAGCAAAAAATATCTGCCATATGGAATGAATCTCAGGAGGGGAAAAAAGGTACTTGAGGAAATTGTGATGAGATTTTAAAAAGAATTAATAAGAATGTTTTTCTAAAAGATGTTGATACTAACCACATCTCAGTTATTATTTCTAATAGCTACTTCAGGAGAAAATTCATCTTCCAAAAAAAAAAAGCAAAATTGTGAGCATGATCATGATACTGCCCAGGTACAGCACAGATATAAAACATAGCAATATATTTCCATTGGCCTTGTACTAGTAAAATAAACCCTGTGTTTTCACTTGCTCCTTACTTTCCCAAGTTCAAGTAACCTACATTAAATATTTGACAAGCAAATCAAAGAAGGTTGGAAAAATGCCCAGGAGGGCATTTCAGACCATCACAACTTCTTCCTTTCCCAGTACCCCAGAAATGCACAAAGAGTGCAGGTTAACCAGAACCATGAGAAAAACACCTTGAAGCAGCAAATCTCTGTCATCTCTTTTTAGAGATGAGGTTTATAAAGTTTTTTGTGATATTCTGAGAAGTAGTACACAGCCCAGTGGAAAGAGCTTTAGATTTGTCAGAAACACTTGGATTTTAATTTTCATCTTTCTATCCTTCAATGATATTATCTTACATCATCTGCAAGGGTGAATAGAATATCATACTTGAAACTAGAAAGACCTAGATTCATTCACATATTATGATGCTTAGCTGTTTATCTATGATCAGATTATCACCCTTTCTAGAATCTGACAATATCATCTGTTAAAGGTTTCCATTTCATTTTCCCTAAAAATATCCAGGAGGAAGCTAAGTGTCTCAATGGATACAGAGTTGGACATGGAGTCAGGAAGATCTGAGATCAAATTCAGTCTCAGCACTTTATAGCTATATGACTTCATTTCTGTTGTTTGCCTGAGTTCACTAAAGAAGAAAATCCAAATAACCACGGTATCTTTATCAAGAAGACCCAGAAGTGTTAGCATACTGTGGACCATGGAGTCACAGAGTCAAACACATTTGAATGATTGAACAACAATAAAAATATCTGTCATCCCAATCACCACAAGGTAATTATGAGGATCAAATTACTTCATGTCACTTTGCAAACCTTAAAGTGCTCTCCTTATTTAGTGAAACTTGAGATACACCATCTCATCTTCCTCACTGGTATCTTGGCACCCTGATGACTTGAAACCACCAAGTCTCAGATGCAGCCAGACCTTTCTGACAGAATTCATTGGGAAAAAAAAAAAACAAGCAAATACTAAAGTGTCCTCTCTCAAGCTACTGAATAAAAAATCCTAAAACCAATCACGTAACTGTTTTATTCCTTAGTAGGACACCCGGTACAGGCTGCATGAGTGAATGCTGCTATGACAACCTCGGCTTTGCTGTTTTCCAATTCTCCCTTGTTCAAATTTACAAACACGACAGCACCACGGCTGGCAGAGTTTGCATTTAATTAGTGTGTACAATTTAGAAGCTTTGTTTTTGTCTGGTCTAATTACACTTGCTCTATGCAGAATATATTCTGTCCAGTCGGTCTTCCCTTTTGCCAGGAACTTCTTCCAACAGAGTAGGATGGAAAAGAGATGGCAGGAAAATTGGGGTTAAGGAAGAGATTAAAGACCTTTTCTGGGATTCCCTTATGTAAAGAGAGATTCAGACTGCAGAATTAGTACATTTACAGATTTAGAGTTGGAAAAGGACCCCAAAGATCACCACGTCTAACATCTACATTTTACAAAGTAGAAAAGTGGGGCCCAGGTTTTTGCCCAAGGTCAGATGGGTAGTGATAGAGGTAAGTTTTTTTTTAGGGGGCTTTTTTGGCAAGGAAAATGGGGTTAAGTGGCTTGCCTAAAGCCACACAGCTAGGTAATTATTAAGTGTCTGAGGCAGGATTTGAACTCAGGTACTCCTGACTCCAGGGCTGGTGTGCTATCCATGTGCCACCTAGCTGCCCCCTTAGAGGTAAGTTTTAAACCAAGATTTTTTTTAATTCCAAATCCAATGCTTTTTTTGATTGTACCATGCTGCTTCTCATCTTTATACTTGTCCATTTTGGTCTGGCATTGATGCTGTAGTGATTTTCATAGATAACTAAGCTAATAACAACTCATTCCTAGATCCATCATTCTTTTCCCCCTTTCACTTCTGATATGCTGCCAGCAACTCAAACCCCATCAAGTATCAGCCCTTAGTAGTTTAAATGCTCTATGAGGTCAGGGCAACAAAAGGATTCCCATTCAATCAAAAATTTTCTTTGGTGAAGGAGGGAAAGAGGACAATGAATTTGGGGCTGTTCCATAGCAGTCTGGTAGAGAATGCAGCTCACTTCTGAATACTTAATATCATTAATATTACTGCTGACAGTTGAATTAATGTCATAAAAGAGACTCCCTCATTTTGTGCTATCAACTGAATTCCCTGCACAGTACTTCCCCCCCTCCCTTCTTTTTTTCAATATAGGTGGTATGCAGGTAAAAATTAAAAGGAATTTACAGAAAACTAAGGTCAACATCAGTACTCAAATCAAAAAAAGGAATTGAGCCAGTCTCTCCTTTTAGGGAGGTTTGTCAATGAATTCCTTTTATATATTTTGCATGCTACTCAACAAAGTCAAACTTAACGTTTTCATTTTTTTCTTTGTCAGAAAGTATTCAAAAGTCTTTAGGAAGAAGACAAGAGAATGACCTTGAAGGGCGGTGTGGTATATTAGATGGAGATATGTTTTTTATTTGGAAGACTGGGTCAAATTTTTATTAGTTGTTGGACCATGAGTAAGCTGTTTAGTCCTTCTGAGTCTCAGTTTCATCTGTAAAATGAAAATAATAATAGCACCAGTCACACATGGAAGTTGCAATGATTAAATAATAAAATGTAAGTAAAGTGTTTTGCACATTTAAATTGCTGTATAAATACAAGTTGTTATTATTATTATCCATTTTTTCATTCTGTATACCTCTTGTATCCCCTGACATTTGTCGATGGCCAAAGAAGACAGTCTCAAAGTTAAGAAGAGATCTGGGCTCTGCCTAGGTTTCTGAGCAGGAGAAAATTGATTTTTCAGGCTAGAGATACTGTTAGATGGCAATTTAAGATGTGTGCACACCCAATGCAATCATATAAACCAGATTAAATCTGGAATTAAGGCACTGTCAGATTATGATAATTTAAATAATCTAGAAGAATATTTCAGGAGCTTTCCCTTATTTAGAAGTTGAATTGGAAAAATGCCAAATAAGAGAACAGTTCTAAGCTATCACAAGACCCTACCAGCAAGCATATAATCATGAGGTAAAGAGAACTGACCATACCTTTGTTCTGATTCCTTTGCTGTCATTTACTTCAGATAAACTAGACAACCAAAGAGGTGAGATTTTGATGGATAAAGTTATATTACATACAAGAATAAATAAATAATAGAAGGAGACATCATTTGCTAGTAGGGACAGTAGATGGAAATCATATGCTATTTCTATGTGCTTTCCTCTTGCTAATACTCTCCCTGGGCTATCCTGCTATCATATCCTCAACTTTTTTCTTCTTTTCAGGTCTGCCCTGTTATCTAGGAGAGGGATCTATTGAAGGTCCAGCATCATGTAGCCTTGACTTCACACTATCTTCATCTTATAGATGGGATAACTGAGACCCATAAAGGGGAGTAACAAAAATCACACAACTAGTAAGTATCTGAGATAGAACTGAAGCCAAATTTTCCTGATTCCAAGTTCAATATTTTATCTACTTACCCCATACTACTAGCCTATAAAGTCATGACTAGAAAAACTCAGAGGGACATGGCAGCAGAATCAAAACCAGAAAAGATTGCTACCAGGTTAGCAACTGATGGTCTAATATATAAAATCTTGGGGCTATAAACTAGACAGATTACTTTGGTCAATTTACAAATAAATTAAGGATTTATTTTGAAGAGGTCAGAGAAGATGAATTCTAAGGTTCTATCTAGCTCAAAATCTTGTGGTCAATTCTTGTGAATTCATTCAAGTCATTCAGTTAAACAACAGCATTGTCAACTATGTACTACAGAAAGAAGAAGATACTAAAGATATAAGAAGAAAAAAAATTTATATTTTATAAATACCCAAAAGGTGACTAAAAGGATATAACAATTAAAAACCTACACATCTACTCTCCAATCTGAACAAAATCTTTGAGACTCATCTTTATGAAATCAAGGACAATTTTATGAGAGCATTATTATGGAATAAGCAAGAAATATTTAATAATTATCATTTCACAAGTAACTAAAAAATATAGATAATTTAGCGTCTCAGTGTCCTTGTTATTTATTGGCTATGACAAAATATTTGATTTGATAGAATAAAATAGGACCTCATAGGCTCTTTTATGACAAGATATGTCCCATTAATATATTAAAAGCATTTAAGACTCTTCAGGAAGGAAAAAACACTGTTCAGTAACCCTTTAATTATAAATATCATGCAAAACATAGACTATAGATATATGCTTGCCAAAAGTATTTACTAGTGTTAATGGTGGAAATCCAGGAAAGTCAAGGTCAAAGAGAGATCCTCTATAGATAGTGATACAAAGACAAAAGTAAGACATTTTCTGGCCTTGAGGACTTTGCAGTCTAGTCAGGTAGGCAAGCTATGTATGTAGAAAACAGATACAAAGTGATTTGGGAAGAAAGGCACTAGCAGGTAGGCTATCAATAAAGACTTCATGTAGAAGGTGGCATCTGAGCTAAGTATTGACAGAAATTATGAATTCTAAAAGATAAAGGTGAGAAAGAAAAGAATTCCAAATATGAGGGACAGCATTACAAATGCATAGATAAAGATGGGAGATAGATGTATTGTCATTGGTGAAGAATAATAAGAAGGCCAATTTGGTTGAACCATAGAATGCATGAGGAAGAATAATGCTTATTAAGCATTGAAAGGCAGTAAGAGTACGAGTTGTAAAGGGTTTTATGTGCCAAACAGAGTAATTAATAGTTTCTCTCAGAGGTCATAGTTAGTCTTTGTAGTTTACTAAGTAGAGAAGTGACACGTTCAGACCTTCCTTTTATTGGATAGAAAAAGGCTTAAGACCAAAAATAATCAATTGGGAAGTGCCTGCAACATTCTAGGAAAGAGGTGATGAGGTCCTGAACTAAGACAATGTCTTTGTGAATAAAGAGAAGGTGTCAAAAGATGTAATGACAGAAACAATAAGATAGCAATGGAGCAGATTTGGGGAGGTTGGTAATCTGGGCAACTAAACAGATCATGGCAACCTCAAAGTTATGAAATAAATTCATAAAAGCGATAAGTTTTGGGGAGGGAAGAAATAAGGAGTTCTGTTTTGAACATGATAAGCCTGAAATGTCTCTGGACATCCATGATACCCGTGAATAGATTGCAAGAAACAATAGAGCTGGAGGCAGCTAGGTGGCGTAGTGTATAGAGCACCAGCCCTGGAGTCAGGAGTACCTGAGTTCAAATCCGGCCTCAGACACTTAATAATTACCTAGCTGTGTAGCCTTGGGCAAGCCACTTAACCCCAAAGAAACAATAGAGCTGGATATAGACCTGAATAACATTAACATAGATGTAATTCAATCCATAAGTATTAAGAGAGAGAATGTAGAGGAAAACAAAGAGAAGGACAGTGTGTGTGTGTGTGTGTGTGTGTGTGTGTGTGTGTGTGTGTAAATATATATATATATATATATATGCAGGAAGCTTAGAAGGCAAGGTCAGGCAGGTAGGAAAAGAACCAAGAAAGAGCAAGTAAAAGTGCAAAACTCCAGAAAAAAGCAAACTTCCAAGAAGAGATTGTGGTCATTAGGATTCAATATTGCAAGAAAGATGACACGGTGGATAGAGCACTGGCCCTGGACTCAGTAGGATCTGAGTTCAAATTTGACCTCAGACACTTAATAACTACCTAGCTGTGTGACCTTGGGCAAGTCACTTAACTACTTAACCCCATTGTCTGGCCAAGAAAGAAAGAAAAGAAAGGGATGGAGGAAAGAGAGAAAGAGAGAAAGAAAGAAAGAAAGAAAGGAAGGAAGGAAGGAAGGAAGGAAGGAAGGAAGGAAGGAAGGAAGGAAGGAAGGAAGGAAGGAAAGGGAAGGGAAGGGAAGGGAAGGGAAGGGAAGGGAAGGGAAGGGAAGGGAAGGGAAGGGAAGGGAAGGGAAGGGAAGAAGGGAAGGGAAGGGGGGGAGGGAGAGAGAGAGAGAGAGAGAGAGAGAGAGAGAGAGAGAGAGAGAGAGAGAGAGAGATGAAGAATGTTAAAAGGCCAAGAGGCTTGGCTTTAAGAGACCTAGAGATTAGGCAATTAAGTCATTGGTGTAAAGGTCAAACAGAGTACAGCCAAGAACAGAATCTTGTTGAATGCCTTCAAGTTAATACTGATTGGTTCTTCTTGTTTTGAGATCCCAGGATGAATGACTAAAACCAGCTAACATTGGTATGCATATCTGTCACTGATTAGACATTGCCATTCTTTGTATCCTCAGTGATTAACACACAGAAAACACTGAATAAACACTTGCTGATTTAACTTGGAACAAATTTCAAGTAGTTTAGGACAAGTCATTTCTGCTATGGGAAGAAGAACTCATGGGGAATGATTTATTGACACTAAATCAGGAACATCCTATATAAAAGACATTAAACGTGTCTCATGTCTCTTCTGTTCCATCAGTCACTTCTGCTACCTGAAGAGCACTTCCTGGCCCTAGTTCGAATTATTAACAAAATAACTCTTTCAGTCAAAAGAAAATTACAATTTAAGTCAGGGAAACATGAAATGTCCCCAAATGTCCTACATATTTCCACATGGATGCCTAGAAAAAATTATGCATTTCCAAGAAGATTGGAAACTCCTTGTTGTGTGAGAATTTCTCAGAAGTTATGATGTACATGTAGTTTTGAAATGCCAAAGAAAGACACAGACAAAAAAGATAAGACAGGTAGTTCGTACCCTGGAAAGTTACTGCCAAGCCTAAGGAGTAAGGAAGATATTGAATCAGTGCCAAAACACTGAGGATTATCATCCTCATTTTTACAGTTGAGGAAACTGAAGCACAAGTGAGATCAAGTGACTTGCCCAGGGTCACATTGCTAGAAAGGGTCTGAGACTTGAACTTAGATTTTCCTTCTCTAGGCCCAGCATTCTGTCTGTGGAGCTGCCTCAGTGAAGTCAAAACAAGTTGTGATTGAAAATAAAGGAGACATTAGAAATGAGATTATTGACTCCAAAGTTAGTGCTCTTTCTACAATATCATAGGAGTCTCCGGGCTGCTAGGTGGCGTGATGGATAAAGCACCAGCTCTGGAATCAGGAGTACCTGAGTTCAAATCCGGCCTCAGATACTTAATAATTACCTAGCTGTGTGACCTTGGGCCAGCCACTTAACCCCATTACCTTGCAAAAGTAAAAAAAAAAAAAATCATAGGAGTCTCCCATTTGGTACAGACTGGGAATAGGTAAGTAGCACCCAGCAATCAGGCAGAAAATTATGAAATTTGGAAGCATAAGGGGAGTAGAACAGGAACAAACAAGAAACAGACTGATATGTGAAGCACTCCACTCCAGGAGGAGTCAGAAAAGCCATACAAAGATGCTGGAAGACAAAGGGTTAGGTCCAATCAAGGACTTCAGAAAGAATGAATTCAGAAAAAACAGAGTTGAGAATCCCAGCAAAATGAAAAGAACTTGTTACTTAATCAAGCTTGTGCCTCATTCTGAAAGATTCTATACCTTTTCTGGGGAGGCAAGAACCAGTCCCTAGGGGTGATTATTCTGAGCATGTCAGTATAGCTAGCAGGAGTGGGGAGTAAAGAGAATAGGAAAGAGACTAGGTCTCCACGTGACATGACAAAGGAAGATACACAGACTCTTTGCTTCAAAAGATGGGAACACTATAATTTTTCACCCAGAGAGCTCCATGACTTGCTTCCTTGTTTATGTTTTGTCTTTGCGACATTGCCTACCCACTGCCCTTTTAGTGAGTTTCCACTGCCACCATTCTTGGTATTGAGCCTCTTCAACACATCACCATGCAGCAACTTTGCTTTCATTCGTTGTGCATAAATTACAAGATATAATAATTGAGTGTCGGACTTCACTATTCATTCATAAGCCATTGCTGATGATCAGATCCTGATCCTTTATTTCTCAGTAAATGTTTTTCTTTTTTTTTATTGACCATGCTCTTCACTGTGCCTAACATAGAATGTGCTTGATAAAAGCACATTGATTGACTGAAAATCAGTCATGGCAAGAAAACCCAGAAATGGTTACTCAAAACCTTCAATGCCTCACTCCTCCCCATATTCATTATTTTTTTCTTCCAAATCGCTGTTTCCATTATAGTTGAGTTCCTCTCATTGATATTCATTAATTCAGTGGAGGGGAATAAGGGTTGAGTACCCACTCTACTCAGAACACTGTACTAGGCAGTACACTGTGAAGAATACAAAAAAGACTTCATATAAAATGACTCCTAATTGGAAGAGAGCAAAGGATAATTTATTAAAAAGAAATTTTATATATATAGAAAAAGAAAAAAATTAAATTAAATAAAAGCACAGAGAAAAACACCATACATTGAATTCCACTGGATTTCATTACCTATATCACCTTTGGGGGAAATTCATAAACTGGAAGAGGGAAGCATTTAGGTAAGGATGATGAAAAAGGAAAAAAGATGTGGTCATATATGTAGGCTTTCAAGTTAACAGGAGGGAATCAGTGATGGTATTTTGAGAAAAATCATAAGGCTGCCACAATCCACAAACTCTTATATTTAAGATCTAAGGAGCCTTAAAGGATCTCTAGTCTGACCTCTTCATTTTCTAAATGAGGAAACAGAGTCCCAGAGAGGTTAAGCTCAAGGTCATATGGATGAAAATGGCAGAGCCAGGATTTGAATTCAGTTTGTGTATGTGTGTGTGTGTGTGTGTGTGTGTGTGTAAAACAAAGTAATTTGGGAAAAGGAATCAGAAAAATGTGTCTTGGAGAAAGTGGCATTAAAGCTGAGCTTGAAAGGCAGCTCAAGGTTTCAAAAAATAGGTATGAGGAGGAGAAAACATTCCAGACATGAGATATAGCCTGTACAAAGGCATGGAGGTAGTAAATAGTATTTAATGTAAAGAAAATAGCAAGTAAGAAAGTTTTACCAGATGATAGAGTGGGTGAGAGTACTTCAAGTAACTGACCTGAAGATAGCGTGGAGACAGATTGAGAAGTGCTTTAAATGGCAAGCAGAGCAGTTTGCCTTTTTATCCTAAAGGCATTGGGGATCCACTAAAGATCCTGGAGTATGTTAGTAATATGATTAGTCTTGTGCTTCTGTAATATCCATGTGACAATCATATAGAAAAGAAATTAGAAAGGGGTGGTCAGGGGAGATCCTTGACATAGGGGAAACAATTAGGAACCTGCAACAATACTACAGGAAAGTAAGAATAAGAGCCTAGACCACAGAATCAGATATCAAGGAAGTTCCAGTCACCAAGACATGGCAACCCATTGGATAAGCAGGAGGCAAAAGAGGCAAGGCAGGGTAAAAGTGAAGAGCTGAAAACTACTCCTAGGTTAAGTACTTGGGTGACCAGAAGAACAAAGGGACCATTAATAAAACTGGCAATTAGGAAAATTCTATTTACTACCTCCATGCCTTTGTACAGGCTATATCTCATGTCTGGAATGTTTTCTCCTCCTCACAGCTATTTTTTTGAAACCTTGAGCTGCCTTTCAATCTCAGCTTTAATTTGGAGAGTGGTAATGAGTCCTTTTTGAGACTTTCTGACCTTGAGATGTTTATGGGTTATACCAGACCAAGATGTCCAGGCAGCAACTAGAAATTTGAGTCTAGAGCTGGATATTTTGAGTAGGGACTATTCTACAGAGAGCTGATGGTTGAATCCAAGAGAGTTGATGATACTAACAAAAAAAAAATAGAGAGAAGAAAGAACCCTGGGAAATTTGTTCACCTATAGAAAATTAATCATTGTGATAAACATTAGCATTTATATAGTATCTATTATTGCCAGACAACATAAGTGTTTTACATATAATATGTTTTTTTGATCCTCAGAACAACTCTAGGAGATAGGTGCTATTATTATCTTCCTTTTATAGTTAGGGAAATTATGGTAAACAGAGGTAAAGTGATTTGCTGAGGTTACAAAGCTAAGTAAATGTCTTGAAACCAGGTTTGAAATCAAGTCTTCCTGACTCCAGTCCCAACACTATTCATTGCACCCCCTAAGGGAGGTGCATGAATGGTGATCCAGCAAAACAATAGAGAAGTATTGGTCTGTATGGTGGGAAGACAGCTGAATGAACTATTGAGTTCTAGTTTCTTTACTTGCTATACAAAAGAGAATGAACTTTGGACTGAGAAGCATAGAACAAAAATTATTAGCAAGTCATTAAAATGCTGGATAAGTAAGGAAATAGGAAAATGACAACCAGTTATTCTCCATAAATTTGGCACAAAGCTCATAAACTAGGAAGGGGCTTGAAGGAATACTGAAGTAGAGTTAATGAACCTGGATTTGATTCCCAGCTTTGCAGTTTATTCTTATCTCAGGGTGAGTCCACTTACCTCTTCAAGTCCCAGCTTTTTCTCTCTAAAATGAGAGCTTGAAGAGAGGTGGCCTTCAAGTTTCCTTTTGACTCTAATCCTGTGATCAGGATCCATCAAGTGCCTACTTTTCAGTAGACCCTGGAGATACAAAGACAAAACTGAAATCTTATCTGTTACCAAGGAGCTTATATTCTAAAGATCTTAAGTCATGGATATTCATGATTTATTAATTACATTTACAAATACTGGAGGGGAAACTTACACATCTGGTTGCTGAATAGTTGTCACTAATCTTTTAGTTATTGTGGAAAGCTGGAAATAATGTAATAATAATAATAATGGAAATGGACAAATATTTTGATTATTTTAAAAAGGGGGGGAATAAATGGCTACTTCAAATTATAAGCCAAAGAGTTTTGTGTCATTTTCTGATAAATTGATAGAATGAATGACTGAAAGGATTATTTATTTATTTGTTTGTTTGTTTTTTTAGTTTTTGCAAGGCAATGGGGTTAAGTGGCTTGCCCAAGGCCACACAGTGTCTGAGGTCAGATTGG